>NC_057801.1:420592671-420892671 GCF_018294505.1 Triticum aestivum | reverse complement strand
TAAAAAGTTTCGAATCGGTAGTGGTAACATTATTGGAAAAGGTGTTATTCAAGATTTCTTTACTTGTGCCGGTGCTTTACCTTCTATGGGTGGTTCTATTTTTCATAGAACTAGTAGTCTTGCGGATGCTGTTGCTATGCTTGTAGTTGAACGTGAAAGACAATTTATGCATATGCATCCTTGCATACAAAGAATTTTCCAAGAATTTTCTAAAATTGAGCATTCTTCTGTTAAGCGCGTTGTTACTATCTTTTTGGCTCATGAGTTTAGATTTATAACAAGAGAGGCCAAAGAAATCTTTGCGCACTATAGGGTGGACGCCGGTCGTCCTCCCATAGAAGCGATCCTCTTCGATCAAGAGGAAATTAGGCGTTTTCAATCTTTGGACTATGTTACTTTCAATGAAAACCTTAGAAAAAAGGTTCCTACCAATGTCCTAGTTGATAGAATTTCCGAACTTAATAATGATTTTGCTCTTCGAAATAATGAGCTAGGATACTCTCTTGAGTATAGGCTCACAAAATTTTGCCAAAAGAATGCTTATAATGATGAATTAGTTGTGCATTATGAAGGGCCAAAGGAAGAACCTGTTCCTCCTGTTATTGATCTTGGGGACTTTTGTCCCGCTAAATTTAGCCCTTTTGATTACTTTTGCTTGCCTCAAAGAAAACTTGCTGCTGAACATAGAGAATATGAGATGAGTTTTCAAGATCTATCTTATTATTATGGCACTACATAGATCTATCTTCGCTTTTATGCCTAGCTAGGGGCGTTAAACGATAGCGCTAGTTGGGAGGCAACCCAATTTTATTTGTGTTTTTTGTTTTTGTTTCTGTTTAGTAATACATTTTTCATCTACCTTCTGTTTAGATGTGTTTTTATGTTTTAATTAGTGTTCGTGCCAAGTAGAACCTATAGGATAACCTACGGTAATAGATAATATGATTCTGCTGAAAAACAGAAACTTTGCGCACACGAAATTAGTTTTGTTAAATCACAGAAATGTGCTTTCTTGTTGATTCTTTTTGCTGTAGATCAATAAAATAATTTTCCAGGACTTAATATTTTGGTAGGAATTTTAGAGTTCCAGAAGTCTGCATTAGTTACAGATTGCTACAGACTGATCTGTTTTTGACAGATTCTGTTTTTCGGGTGTTGTTTGCTTATTTTGATGTATCTATGGCTAGTATTAAGTGGTATGAACTATAGAGAACTTGAAATACAGTAGGTTTAACACCAATATAAATAAAGTATAATTTCATTACAGTACCGTATGTGGTGGTTTTGTTTTCTTTCAGTAACGGAGCTTATGAGATTTCCTGTTGAGTTTTGTGTTGTGAAGTTTCCAAGTTTTGGGTAAAGATTTGATGGACTATGGAATAAGGAGAGGCAAAAGCCTAAGATTGGGGATGCCCATGGCACCCCAAGATATTCAAGAATAGCCAAAAGCCTAAGCTTGGGGATGCCCCCGGAAGGCTTCCCCTCTTTCGTCTTCGTTCATTGGTAACTTTACTTGGAGCTATATTTTTATTCACTATATGATATGTGTTTTGCTTGGAGCGTCGTGTATGATATTAGTATTTTATTTTTAGTTTTCCACAATAATCCTTGCTGTACACACCTTTTGGGAGAAGCTCACTTGATTGAAATTTATTAGAATACTCTATGTGCTTCACTTATATCTTTTGAGCTATATAGTTTGTGCTCTAGTGCTTCACTTATATCTTTTAGAGCACGGAGGTGGCTTAATTTTGTAGAAATTTTTAGTCTATCATGCTTCACTTATATTATTTTGAGAGTCTCCTAGAACAACATCGTATTTGCTATGGTTATGAATTTGGTCCTAGAATGATGAGGATCCAAGTTGGGTATAATAAAAACTATCATAGAAAGTGCATTAAACACTAGGATCAATTTGATGCTTCATAATTATTTTGAGATATAAAGGTGGTAATATTAGAGTCATGCTAGTGGATAATTATGAAATTGAGAAATACTTGTGTTGAAGTTGGCAAGTCCCGTAGCATGCACGTATGGTAAAGGTTGTGTGACAAATTTGTTGCATGAGGTGCTCTTTTGATTGCCTTCCTTATGAGTGGAGGCCGGGATCGTGCGATGGTTAACTCCTACCAACCCTTCCCCTAGGAGCATCCATAGTAGTACTTTGCTTCGAGGGCAAGTAAACTTTTGCAATAAGTATATGAGTTCTTTATGACTAATGTGAGTCCATGGATATACGCACACTCACCCTTCCACTTTGCTAGCCTCTATTATGCCGCGCAACTTTCGCCGGTATCATGCACCCACTATTTACCTTCCTCAAAACAGCCACCATACCTACCTATTATTGCATTTCCATAGCCATTCCGAGATATATTGCCATGCAACTTTCCACTGTTCCATTATTATGACACACATCACCATTGTCATATTGCTCTTTGCATGATCATGTAGTTGATATCGTATTTGTGGCAAATCCACCTTCATAATTTTCATACATGTCGCTCTTGATTCATTGCATATCCTGGTACACCGCTGGAGGCATTCATATAGAGTCATATCTTGTTCTAGTTTTCAGTTGTAATTCTTGAGTTGTAAGTAAATAAAACTGTGATGACCTTCATTATTAGAGCATTGTCCAAGTGAGGAAACAATGATGGAGACTATGATTCCCCCACAAGTCGGGATGAGACTTCGGACTTTATAAAAAAAAGAGAAAGGCCAAAAAGAGAGAGAAAGGCCAAAGAAAAAGAAAGAAAAAAGAAAAGAAAAAAAGAAAGAAGAAAAAAAGAGAAAAGAAAAAAGAGAGAAAAAGAGAGAAGGGACAATGCTACTATCCTTTTTACCAAACTTGTGCTTCAAAGTAGCACCATGATCTTCATGATAGAGAGTCTCTTGTGTTGTCACTTTCATATACTAGTGGGAATTTTTCATTATAGAACTTGGCTTGTATATTCCAATGAGCAAGCAAGTTGGATGCACACTCACTTAGTTTCTTTTGTTGAGCTTTCATATATTTATAGCTCTAGTGCATCCGTTGCATGGTAATCCCTACTCACTCACATTGATATCTATTGATGGGCATCTCCATAGCCCGTTGATATGCCTAGCTAATGTGAGACTATCTTCTCCCTTTTTGTACTCACAACCACCACCATATACCACCATAGTGCTATGTCCATGGCTTGCGCTCATGTATTGCGTAAGAGTTGAAAAAGCTGAAGCGCGTTAAAAAGTATGAACCAATTGCTTGGCTGAAACCGGGGTTGTGCATGATGGGAGTATTTTGTGTAATGAAAATGAAGCATGGCCTAACTATATGATTTTGTAGGGATAAGCTTTCTTCGGCTATGCTATTTTGATAGGACATGATTATTTGTTAGTATGCTTCGAAGTATTATTATTTCTATGTTTTATAAACTTTTATCTTGAATAATTTGGATCTGAACAATGATGACACAATAAAGAAAATTACATTGAGGATTATGCTAGGTAGTATTCCACATCAAAAATTCTTTTTTTATCATTTACGTACTCGACGACGAGCAGGAATTAAGCTTGAGGATGCTTGATACATCTCCAATGTATCTATAATTTTTTATTGTTCCATGCTATTATATTACCCCTTTTGGATGTTTATGGGCTTTATTTTACACATTTATATCATTTTTGGGACTAACCTACTAACCGGAGGCCCAGCCCGTATTGCTGTTTTTTTTGCCTATTTCAGTATTTCGAAGAAAAGGAATATCAAACGGAGTCCAAACGGAATGAAACCTTCGGGAGCGTGATTTTTGGAACAAACGTGATCCAGAGGACTTGGAGTGGAAGCTAAGAACCAGCCGAGGCGGCCACGAGGGTGGAGGGCGCGCCCACCCCTACAGGACGCGCGCCCTATCTCGTGGGCCCCTTGGGCAGCTACCGACCTACTTATTCCTCCTATATATACCCACATACCCTGAAAACATCCGAGGAGGCAACGAAAAACAATTTTCACCACCGTAACCTTCTGTATCCACGAGATCCCATCTTGGTGCCTTTGCAGGTGCTCCGCCGGAGGGGGAATCAACAACAGAGGGCTTCTACATCAACACTAGAGCCCCTCCGATGAGTTGTGAGTAGTTTACACAGACCTTCGGGTCCATAGTTATTAGCTAGATGGCTTTTTCTCTCTTTTTGGATCTCAATACCATGTTCTCCCCCCTCTTGTGGAGATCTATTCGATGTAACTCTTTTTGCGGTGTGTTTGTCGAGATCCGATGAATTGTGGGTTTATGATCAAGTTTATCTATGAGAAATATTTGAATCTCCTCTGAATTCTTTTATGTATGATTGACTTATCTTTGCAAGTCTCTTCGAATTATCAGTTTGGTTTGGCCTACTAGATTGATCTTTCTTGCCATGGGACAAGTGCTTAGCTTGGGTTTAATCTTGCGGTGTCCTTACCCAGTGACAATAGGGGTTACAAGGCACGTATTGTGTTGTTGCCATCGAGGATAAAAAGATGAGGTTTATATCATATTGCATGAGTTTATCCCTCTACATCATGTCATCTTTCTTAATGCGTTACTCTGTTCTTATGAACTTAATACTCTAGATGCATGCTGGATAGCGGTCGATGTGTGGAGTAATAGTAGTAGATGCTGGCAGGAGTCGGTCTACTTATCGCGGAAGTGATGCCTATATACATGATCATGCCTAGATAATCTCATAATTATTCGCGTTTCTATCAATTGCTCGACAGTAATTTGCTCACCCACCATAATACCTATGATATCTTGAGAGAAGCCACTAGTGAAACCTATGGCCTACGGGTCTATCTTTTATCATTTAAGCTTTCAAGCTACTTTTATTTGCATCTTTACTTTTTCTACCTATATTACAAAATACCAAAACTATATTTATCTTATCATACTATCTCTATCAGATCTCACTTTCGCAAGTGGCCGTGAAGGGATTGACAACCCCTTTATTGCGTTGGTTGCGAGTTCTTTGTTTGTTTGTGTAGGTGTGTGGGACTTTTGAGGAGCCTCCTACTGGATTGATACCTTGGTTCTCAAAAACTGATGGAAATACTTACACTACTATTGCTGCATCACCCTTTCCTCTTTAAGGAAAATCAACACAAGCTCAAGACGTAGCAGTGGGCGGTTCAGGGGAGGGTTGGGCCGGTGGTTCGGCCGGCGTACCGTGCGGTGGTCTTTAGGGGAAGAATAAGAGGCGTGGAAGAAGAAGGGTTAGGAGACGTAGGATCTTCATCCAACCTCCTGAAATGGTCGGCTGACCCAAATGACGAAAGACAGGTGACTTGCATGTAGACATTCCCATATATTCTGTACTATTACCGCAGTTGCTTCGAGACGTACGTGCAAGAAATGCTCCTCAACCCATCAAGCTAAACAACATGACACTCATAATTCCAAATTTAGTTGCTCAAATAGGAATCTGATATGACGCTGACATGTACTAAAATAGAGAATGTTTAATTGGTTAGTTAATGTTCCTCCTTTACTTTCGGAAAACACATGCTCCACATATCAAGGGACAACAGGGAGTTGCGTTCTTTATGCGCTCTTGTTCATCATGTGTGGCCAACCAACATTTTATTATCTAAAATCTGCTTGCTCTTCTTTAGCATGTTCCTCTTCTGTTCTTCCTTTGTAAGTACTCTCTTCGTACCTAAATATAAGTCTTTGTAGAGATCCTCCATGGACTACATACAGAGCAACATGAGTGAATCTACACTCTAAAATGTATCTATATACATCCGTATGTGATCCATAGGGGAATCGCTACAAATATTTGTATTTAGGAATAGAGGGAGTATAATAGTTGTACAGATGTTCTTTGTAGTGAAGAGGAGCAGGGACATTTGCAGTGTATAGGTCTATTCGGTTGCTTGTCATGGATGCTTTCAACTCTTCGTGTTGGTACCTCATGTCGATTTTCATGGACGCTTTCAACTCTTCATATTCGATCGTATGTGTCGCCTTTGAGAGTTAGATTGATAGTAACAGTACCGTGCCTTCGGTTGTAGAGAGCTGGCATGTGAAGCCTTTCTAGCCGTACCAGCAATACTAGAACATATCTTCCAGCAAGTTCCACTGTCCTGATGTTACTCCTGATGCTTAGGGTTTTCCCGTTATATCTACACTACGATCTACATAGGTGCTTTGTGTCCTACTAGCAGTTGTCCACCCCTTAAAGCTAAATAACACACCAATCAAATGTCCTAATGTTCTTCAAATACGAATGTCATATGATACTGACATTAGCTAACAGACACACATTTAATTGGTTCGCTAATGCTCCCACTTGAGTTTCCAAATGCATGTGGCCACATATAGGGAGACATCATGGAATTTCATTTCACTGGGTGCTCTGATTCATCATGGGTGGGCAACCAACATTGTATAGAAACAAGGGGAATCTCAATAATATGCTTCCCCTTCTATTCTTTAACATGCTCCTCTTCTGTTCTTCTTTAGTAAGTACGTTATGTTCCTTTTTAGGAAGGGGAGCAGGGACATCTGTAGTCGACAGCTCTATTGGGCCGGTTCTGCTACATGATTTCACACTTCGAGTTGGTCTGCCATAATATCCCGGAAATGGTGGGAGCCGCACGGTCCTTGATAGACCAAACTGATAGTAATAACTGTGTGCCTTCAGATGAATAGACCTGGTCTGTAGGTGATTGATAGACTGCATATTAGTAGCTACAAAACCCTGTATTTTCCAGCCAGTTCCGCTTTGTCGATTTATTTATGGTGGTTATGGTGTGCGCCTATTATCTACACTACAATCTGCCTACTCACTCTGCGCTCTCGTTATCATGGTTTGGCAATAAACTTCCTATACGGTATATTACGAATCTATCATCTGCCAACTATCCTTACATCTGGAGCTCCCAACAGGGAGCCTATTTTTTGTGTAGTTGTGCAAGATTATATTAATCTACTCACCATATTTCAGCACACATGTGCTCTCTCATCAGAATCCAGTGATAGCGCACAAGGGTTTATAGGGAGCCCCTATTATATTACCATATCCTCTGCATTACAAAGATAATCTCACTAATATTTATGTTTTCATGCTTTTCAGATATTGTACGTAATCACAATGAATATAAGAATGCGCACATCAGAAGAATATTGCGGAACAGTTCAATGGGTAACAAACTTGGCATCAAGGAATTGAGATCCATTGTGGATGCAATGAAACCCACATGCTCTCGACCTATAGATTCGTATTCAGAGTATGATCCTAATGACTATGCTGAGCTCAGGGAGTCAAAGGCAGATGGCCTATCCTGTTCACCCAATAAGGTGCCTGTTCTAATTTGGCAAGGTTTTATTGGTTGCACATATCTTGCATAAGGTGTCTTGCATTTCTTTTGCTTCGTTTCACCGCCATCTGCTTAGTTTACTCATGATATATGTGAAGATGCCATGCCCATCCATTATCAACACCTATTCCATTGGTCATCATACCTTGTTTTTTCATTCAAATGCTATTCTTGTGTTTCAGACATCCAAAAGGAAGAGGGTGATTGCAGAACCTGAAGGAGTACAAGCAAAGACCTTGAAAAAGGTGGTTCTACCAGAGAAATCACATAGGACCCGACGTATATTGGCGGTAGAACCAGTGCCGCAAAACCTAGGATATCGCAACTATGCTGGTTGCTGCTTTGCTCTTGTGAGTACATATTGTCCTATCACTGTCCTTACATTCATACCTGGTGGATTATGTGACATCATTGTGTATTATAGCTTGCTTATCCACTGTTCACTCAAAATTATCAGATCTATATTAATGCTTAAAGTAATGTAGAATAAACCCAATACTTATGAAGAAATTTAGTTCTGCATTGTTCTTGTAAGTATCTGATGTCCTTCATCATCGTACTTATATTTGTCAGCTAGTTCTTCATGTACACTTTTCAACTTATTTTCCCTCGTCCTCCATTTTCCACACGTCAGATCTACATTTACTCTTGCCAAAATATTAAATAAAACCAATGTTACTGAAGAAGTTTAGCTCCACATTGTTCTTGTCAGTGCCTTTTGCCTGTATGCTGTATTTGCATTTGAACTCTGCATCTTAAGTTAAATAATCGCCATTTGTTCCTATATTTTCACATCTATATTTACTCTTAATAAAATGTAGAATAAAGGCAATGCTCTTGAAGAAGAGTGTGCAGTAAACTTCTTGAATTTCCCCCGCATCAATATGGACAAGGGCTTTATAGAGCCTGTCTTCACTACTAATGTAAGTTTGTCCTCCTCAAGCCTTCAAACTTTGTTGTGTATATTTGGATAGCTATGAGTGCAAATGATATTTATTTTTGTCATCTGCATCAAATTGCTTGTTCAAAGTTTATAAAGAAGTACATAAACATAAGTTTGTCCTTCTCAATTTCAGTCTTTAGTTGTACAACCTAGTTCCTTATTCGTATCATGTAAATTAAAATAAACATAGCAAGTTATCTTCTTTAGCACTATGTGTATGCTTGTGTTCTTGATCTATAATCTAGTGGTGTGGCGAAACTACCAACAACAGCACAATGGCATATCCTGCTATGTCTCAACTATGAACAATGCCATATTATATTAATGTTATTTAAATCATATCTCTTTATTTACCAATCTGAAATGGTATAGTTGATAGTACACTCACCATTCATGCTTATACGTTGTTTAGAACTACATGTATGCTTGTGTTCTTGATATATAATCCGGTCGTCTGGTGAAGCTGACCGCTCCTGCACAATGCCATTTCCTGTCGTCTTAACTATGAACAATGCCTATTATGTTAATGCTATTTTGAAATGTGTCTCTTTATTTCTGACAAAGAAATGAGATGAATTGACAGCGCTGATGCTTATACACGCAAAACTATTATCTACCTACTTGTTTCTCTTTTAGGGTGACAGCACTGCTACTAGGAAGAACTGCCACAATGATAGTGAGACGAACCCATTGTTTGTCCCTCTAACATATATTCCAGAGAAGAAGGCAACACATCTTGAGGGTAGGGATACAACCACAAAGTCATATCCAACTGGAACTCCAATCTCTATGCAAGATTAACCATAAGTACATGACGTCTATTGATGCTATGAAGCTTAAGTTGGTGGATATAAGCGTCAAAGAAGCGCAGTCTCATCAGGTTGCTAAGCTGCTTGCGATGCAGCTCCTGGGACGGGCTAACCTTTCTTGAACTGTGTTGAAGTGTTGTCAGTTCTGTCTATTATTTTGTCGGCCTGTTAGCTTCCACAGGTGGCGACCTCCCAGTTTATGGAATCTGCTGTCTGGTTGCCCTTTATTATCACTTGCGGTGAACTTTGATGCCCAGGGGATGTAGTATGCTGTAATTTCTTTGATGTATAGTCTAGGTTTATTCATCGTCACGATGCTGTAATTTATTTGCTGTTTCTACTATTGTCGCTCTGAGAAAAGGCCGTAATCTATGATCGGTGCACAATGAGCCAATAGGTTAGGTTTATAAAATAATAATTTCTGTACTAAAACTGTCGGTCACCAATTGCTAGTATGGGCCGAACTGTGGGCCTACAATCAACTTGGGCCATTAGTTAGGTCTAGTCTTAATCTGGCCCACTATTAGTTTCAGGCCTTTAAAAGGCAGAGTAAACTGCTTGCCTTAATTGGGCCGGAAAATTAAATAGGATTTTAATAGGTTGAAAACTAGATTCAGCCTTAATTGTGGCGAGCAAATCACGGGCCGACAGCGTGTTGTAATATAAATCAGCCCATTATTGGGCCACTCGGGTGACGTGCCATTAATAGGGTGAAATGTTTTTGGGTCTTGGCTGACCCAGTTACTTGATGGGCGGGAAGCAGACCGGATGTATAATGGGCCAAAATTAGGCCCAACACTCTCAAGGGCCTTTAACGGGCCGATAGGTGATACGTCTCTAACGTATCTATAATTGTTGATGTATTTATGCCATGTTTATAATATTTTTACATGCTTTTGGTATGATTTGGTTAGAACTATTGGGACCGATGCTGTTTTCCGCAGAACTACCATGGTGTTGTTTTTGTGCAGAAATAAAAGTTCTCGGAATGCACTGAAAATCAACGGACATTTTTCTGGAAAATATAAAAAATATACTGGAATAAAGAGTTACCGGAGAGGAGGCTCGTGGGGCCCACGAGGGTGGAGGGCGCGCCCACCCCCCTGGGGCACGCCCCCTGCCTCATGGACACCCCGTGGGTCCTCCTGACTTGTTCTCAATGCCAAACCCTCCTATAAATACCCAAACCTCCAGAAAGCATCATAGATCAGGAGTTCCACCGCCGCAAGCCTCTGTAGCCACCAAAAACCAATTGGGACCCTGTTCTGGCACCCTGCCGGAGGGGGATCCCTCACCGGTGGCCATCTTTATCATCTCGGCGCTCTCCATGACGGGGAGGGAGTAGTTCACCCTCGGGGCTGAGGGTATGTACCAGTAGCTATGTGTATGATCTCTCTCTCTCTCATGTTCTTGATTTGGCACGGTCTTGTTGTATCGCAAGCTTTGCTAGTATAGTTGGATCTTATGATGTTTCTCCCCCTCTACTCTCTTTTAATGGATTGAGTTTTCCCTTTGAAATTATCTTATCGGATTGAGTCTTAAAGAATTTGAGAACACTTGATGTATGTCTTGCATGTGCTTATCTGTGGTGACAATGGGATATTCACGTGATCTACTTGATGTACATTTTGGTGATCAACTTGCGGGTTCAGTGACCTTGTGAACTTATGCATAGGGGTTGGCACACGTTTTCGTCTTGACTCTTCAGTAGAAACTTTGGGGCACTCTGTGAAGTACTTTGTGTTGGGTTTTTTTTGACCAGGAACAGTAGGAAAGGCTCCTACTGTGTTGCTATATTATAATAAAAAATAGGTTGTACAAAGGGTATTTACATGATGGGGGAGGGGGTGGAAGATACAAAGTTGCCAACTTTGTGGCAAGTAGAACTAAGAAAACAAAGTGAAACCACTAAAGGGAGTGCACAAGGTTCAGCACAAGGAGCCTATGCTCCTCCTTGACTCTATGTTGCAGAAGACCAAAGTCTTTCTTGAATCTGTCCAGCCAGGAGGTTAGTGAAGGTGCTATTGCTCGAAAATGCTTGTTATTCCTCTCCTTCCAAATACTCCAGGCTGCCAAAATGAATTTCTCAAGGAACAGTGGGGTGGGATGATGGTTTCTGTGATCTTCAACAGCTTGTATTCGGCCCAGAAAAGGTTCCCAGTTTAGCCCAAGTTTGGCCCAACGAAGTTTATTGAAAGTGCATGTGAAGATCATGTGTTCCACTGTTTCCTCAATGTTCAAACCACATAGGAGACAATTGTGGTCATCTCCTATGTTTTAGTGCCTCCTTTTCAGCATGTTCCTCGTATTGAGTCTATCATGGAAGAGCAACCAAGCAAAGACTTTCAACTTCATCATGCATTTTGAGTCCCAAATCCATCCAAATATCTGTTGCACTTGGACATTTTTGAAGAAGAATTTATAGTAGTCCGTTGATTTATAGATTGTTTTACCCCACGTGTAGTGCCAAATATCCGTGGATGACGAGGACGGTTGTAGATGAGCCGTGATTGTCTGCAAGTCTCTAACCTCGTCCAGGGCTTGAGGGGTTAAGGGCAGGTGGAACGTTTCTTGCAGAGAAGTTATTCCCAGGAACTTTTGGACCGAAACATCCTCATCAAGAGAGTGTGAGAAGGCCCTAGGATGGGAGTCTTGAAGGACTTGCCCTGACCACAGATCTTTCCAAAACAAAGTCGTGGTGCCACACACAATATTGATTTGAGAAATCCCACGAAACTTATGTGTGAGCTTGAGTATGTCCTTCCACCAGAATGAGCCGACTGGATCTGAGGCATGAGGTATTTTTTGGGTGTAATAAGAGTCCCATGTGAGCTGCACCCTTGGTATATCCAACTTGTTATAGAACTTGTGCAGAAACTTCATGAGTAATGCTTCATTCTGTACACGCAAATTAAGCACTCCTAGCCCTCCCTTCTTTTTAGGTTTACATACCATGTCCCAAGCCGCAAGCGAGTTAGACTTATCACCTTGTTCAGTCTTTTTAAGCCATAAGCAACGACGCCTAATTTTGTCCAAGAGTTCAATGAGTCTCGGAGGGAAATGTAGCGTGCACATGGCATAAATGAGTAGTGAGGTAACTGTGGAATTGAGAAGAGTTAGCTTGCCAGCATGTGGCATTAGGGACAACGTTGATGACAAGCTTCTTTCCACCGTGCTGACAAGTGGCATAAAGTCCTGAAGTGAAGGTCGAGACGTGCCCAAAGGAAGCCCTAAGTAGGTGAATGGCATTGATCCAATTGTGCACTCAAAGATAGCAGCAAGTTGGACAGCTAGATCATCCTCCAAGTTTATGGGAATAAGTGTGGACTTGTGGAAATTGATTTTAAGGCCGATGGACTGTGCATATTTGGTAAGTATGTCTTCAATGATCATTGCTTGTTGAGGGCACGCAGGCATAAGTAGGATTGTATCATCGGCATACTGGACAATCGAGTAGTCCATTTGACCCGTGGCTGGAAAAGGTAGTTGAATTCTGCCCTCTCTATACTCTTTGTTAATGGCCGATTGCAGGAGATCGGCGGCCAATACAAAGATTAGCGGAGATAATGGGTCACCCTGCCGAACACCACGCTTGCAATGAAACTGTCTTCCGGGGACACCATTTAGGAGCACCGAGGATCGGCCGGAGGAGAAAATGGTCTTTATCCATGAAAGCCACCTGTCATTAAATCCCATATGCTTCATGATGTTGAGCATGGGATCGTGCTCAATTGTGTCGAACGCCTTAGCAAAATCCAGCTTAAGCAGAACAATCGATCGTTTGGAGGCCTGGCATTGGTGAATGTATTGAAAAGTCCACGCAAGACAGTCCTGTATAGATCTCCCACGGATGAATCCATATTGATTACGGTGGATAATTTGCAAGATAACTTTTTGTAGACGGTTAGCCAACAGTTTGGTAATGAGCTTAAGACATCAGTTTAGGAGAGTGATTGGCCTGCAGTCATTAACTGTGGATGGGGATCCATTCGTCGGGATAAGAGTAATCAATCCCTCATTAATGCTCTGGAGGTTAAGTGTTCCTGCATGAAATTGATCACACAGCGTGTAGAAATCATTTTTAATGATTGGCCAACAAGCTTTGAGAAAAAGACCACTAAACCCATCAGGGCCAGGTGCCCGATCGCCTGGCATTTCTTTAACAACCAAGTCAATTTCTTCATGCGTGAAAGGAAGCGTGAGGTGATCCAAATTTGCATTATGTCTGATTAAGGACGGGAGATCAAAGTGCATCTGAGTAGGGCTAGAAGTGCCTAATCTGTCCGAGTATGCATGAAAGAGCATGGCCTCCTTTCCATTATGATCTTCCACGACTAAGCCCTCCGGAGTTTGTAGTGTAGCAATGTTGTTTTTACGATATCTATCAGTAGCCATGGCCTGAAAGAACTTGGTATTTTCGTCACCAAACTTAACCCACCTGACAGTACATCTTTCTTTCCAATACTGTTTCTGGTACCCCAAGAGCCGGAGGAGATGGTTTTTAATGATCTTACGAAAATTGTGCTCAGGTACTGTGAGAGCCCTTAAGTTTTCCAGAGCATCCAATTCTTCCAATGTTTTGTTAGTGTTTTCAATAGCCACTGATAAACGTGAGATACTTTTGCTCCAAGTTTTGAGCTCCTATCGCAACCGTTTGAATTTTCGGCAGAGCACAGTAGCAGCATTCTGCACTGCAATTGGTTTATCCCAAACACGTTTGACCACGTCCATAAAGCCCGGATGCAAAAGACAATATGATTCAAACCTGAATAACTTTGCACGAGGGATTTTAGTCTCAATGGTGACCATGCATGGCGTGTGGTCAGATGTGGGTTTACATAGGGGTTTGACCATTGTATTGGGGTAAATACTTGTCCAGTGCATGGAAGTGAAGAACCAATCGAGCTGCTCGAGGAGTGGATCATGTTGCATGTTACTCCATGTGTATAACCTACCCTTAATGGCTAATTCAACTAGGTTTAGTTTGCGAATGATGTCGTTGAAAGTGGACATTTCATTGATATCACCCCCTGGCTTGTTCCGATTTTCTGGCCCTCTGATGTAATTAAAGTCCCTAAGGAATAAGCAGTCTTCATTTTCCTGAATGTCCCTGTCATAAAGCCACTGGGTATAGATGTCCCTAGCAGGCCCAGTACAGGGACCATAGATGTTGAACAGCGTCCATGCTTGGGCGCAAATGGCGCTAGTGAACTGAATGCCAAGAACAAAATCTTCCTGGACAACAACTGAGCCTGAGAATATGGAACTGTTCCACACTGTGAGTAATCCACCCGACGCCCCACGAGAAGGAATATAAGCAAATTTATCGAAACGCTTAGGGAAGCAAGTTTTAATAAACGCTAGATCGATAACAGGTTTTTTAGTCTCCTGTAAACAAACGATGGCACACCCCCTAATAGAGATCGCATTCGACAGCGCTAACAACTTTTTGTCTGAATTTAACCCACGCACATTCCAACATAGTACGTTCCAACTACGCAAAAGTGGCATAATAAACCGCGAAATTAAGCCAAAGATGAAGATGATCCTTCAGGTGGGCTATTGTGGATGGTAGTCGTATCTTCAGTAGCAAGCAGGGCAGCTTCGGTGAGCTCCTGAGGCGGGACAGCGCAGCGCGTAACTCCGATTTCCTGCATGGTGCGGAGAGGGGTAGGTGGCGGGACTTGATCCATGATCGCAGAGCTGGAGGTCGTAGCAGAGGGTATCACTCTGGGCTTCACTTTGGATACAGGAGGGCGGGCATCAGAAATTTGTGGCACTCTGAAGCCATCAAACCGCGTCGATCTAGTGCTGCGCCGAACCTCAGTAGTTACAATAGGTGCCTTGAGTTTGGAGCGTCTAGTACAGGTTGCAGAAGTAGCTGGCGCATCAGACAAGACTTGCGCAAGGCCCAAATCAGAAGTAATCTCCGGGTGGGAGTTGGAGACCAAAGGAGGCCCATCCAAAGAAGTTGCAGGTGGCGCCAAGCTAGCAGCAGAATCAGAAGAAGCAGTGTCTGACGGCGTAGAGAGCGTATCAGAGTGTTCAGCATCCAGGAGAAAAGTGTTGCTTGTGGGCATCAAAATCATTTCAGTATTGTCAACAGAGTCCAGAGGGAGAACAGTAGGCTGCTCAGAAGGTAGAATTGCAAGATGCTCTTCGTCCGGCGCCACCTCACTGATCTGCACCGACGATGGTGCAGCCTGCAGAATGCATGGTGAGAAACACAGGATATGGGTGGTGGACTGATTGGTCACTTGAAGGACAGAACGAGTAGGTGCCAACTGAAATTCCAGGGGAGGCAATCCATATCCAGAGCTCCAGGGTCCAAAAGCAGCAGTTAAAGACAGAATGGACCTGGAAAGATAAGCAGTGAAGACATTCCTCGGGATCCAATCTGAAGTTAGCACTGTCGCTAGCTCCATGCCCTCAACAGTGATACTGATATTCATAGTTTCAGCCGAAATTGCAACATCCACATTGATGACATTTTGAATCTCTTGAGGAGCCACAAGCAAGGTGCTGACTTGACTGATGGAATCCAAAGAAGAACCATGAGTGCTTGCCGAGGAAGTAGTTTCATACCAAGCTGAGTTCAGACTGTCGGACACATTATCTTTAGGCAGAATTCCGTCTTGAACACGGAGACCTTGAGCAGCTAGCCATGACTGAAAATTAACCAGAGCAGCAGGCATTTGCGGGGCCGGAGGCTGCGGCCGGGGATCCCACTGAGCATCTTACGGCCCATCGTGCTGAGGAGCCATATGGGGCGCCTGATCCTTCCCAATCCCATTCTGCAATAGCCAATTCTGAAGTTGTTGTTGGTATAGCTGCTCCGCCGTGAGGCCCTCTCCGAACATCGGGTGAGGAACACCATTAGCCGGAGGTGGTTCTTCATCAGCAACTGGGACCTCAGGGTCGTGGGCATTCCAATCAGTGCCACGGAGAATGAAAACCGCAGCGGTCCAACAAGCTCTATCACCACCTAACTGACGGATGACAATACTCTTGGGAATGAGGCGCATGTGAATCACTCTGACCTTAATCAGCACCACAGAGCGATCAGCATTAAGGCTATTCCAAGTAACTAATCTGCCATAATCATCCATAGAGCGCTGAAGATAGAAATCAGTCTGATAATCATCCGGAAATCCAATGTACATAAGCCATAGTTCAGGGCCATAGGAAGTGTTGCGCATATTCAGAGCAGCATTGTGACGCACAAAAGAAATCACTAGATCCTCATCATCAAGCTGGAAAGTGGTGTTTACTGCAGTGTCGCGGATGAAAGAATTGGCAAAAGCAAACATACCCACTCCCAATGGATGGTTAGAGGTCTCAGTGGTGTGTAGTCCAGCCTCGTGCAGCAAGCCTTCAATCGTGTTGCGAAGATCTTCCCGAAGATGCAATGGCATGAACCGACTGGCCTCGGCAATGGCGAGGAAGTTGTTGTTGAGGGGCGGGATGGATTGACAGCCATGTCCGCCCTAACCTTGCGATCTGCTGGCCCTGGCTCAATGGACCAGCCCGGAGGAAGGTAGGGGAGTGGGTTGACAGGGTAGTTGGCCATGGAGGTGGATGGAGCAGGGATGCCGATGGCGGCGGAGTTTTGCAGGGGCGGAGGTGGCGTTAGAGCAGAACGCTCTGTTTCATTGGGAAGCGGGGCGGGCAATGGGGGACGGGGCGGGTTTTGGTCTCCATTGCCAGCGTTGGGCCCAGCGATGCCGCCAGCAAGATTGCGCCAGGTGTTCGTAGTGCCCGCATGCAGTACATCGAACGGTGGAGGTGGGTTGGCCCTTGGAGGCCGTAGATGGGCAAGGTTGCTGCACAGCCGGGTGAATGATTGACTGCCCCGAGTGAGATGATTTGACTGGAAAATCCGAATCCGAGCCCATAAAAGCCTTTACATTCAAAGAAGCCCGAAATTTCGACGGACGTTAATTCCTTTGTGTCCCGGGGCCGAACAGTGCAAGCAAATAATCCGGGCGTGATAGTTAAATTTGTCGTGCCCCCATTGTAAACATTTAGCACAAAGGACACCGCATGCAAAGATCAAATCATTTACTTCCCTGGGATTATATCCTGCCCGCGATAAATCCGCGATATGGGGCTTGGAGAGCATAGGCGGCCAAGAATTAATTGGAGGTGCATATTTGAAGGCCGACACAAGGAAACTTTGTGGTAATTTCGGGTAAACAATATTACAAGGGAACTAGAAAGAGCCAATCCGAAGTAAAGGCTCTGTAGAATTTTTGGGGCATTGAATGTCCGTGTCCGTTGATTCCGAAATTACCAATGGACGAACGACGTGTTCCTGAGCTGGCTGTGCATCGTAAGAACATGAAGCTTCATGCTTATTATTGTCAGCAAAATCCATAGAAGCAATAGACACAAGTCCAAATTTGCGCAACTCATTGGATGTAGAATGATCATTTCCTGATGGGTGTGAGAATACCGTAGGAGTAGTGCGCACTGCTACCGGACTACGATGAGCAATAGATTCTAGTCTTTCATCCGCATGCCAACGATAATCCAAATGCTTAAAACCATTGAAACGACCATTGAACAGATGAAAGTGACAGATGAAGTCCGGCCAAATATGATCCTTGAGGCTATGTATGTAATGACCAACCTTGTTACCGGCCACTTAGAAGCGAAATGATCTCTCAAAAATCTTAGAAACTTTAAAACCAAGGTGATGACCACCAATGCAACATTGGAGAGCCACACCGACAGATTCCTCATTGAGGGGGAAAGAGGCTGAGGAGAAGGAGACAACCAAGAAAAACTCCTTGGTCTTGCGTGAAGGAGAGAAGTGCACCGTCTCTCCAAACTGACGACGTACCTGATCGGCCACTGCAAGGCCAGGGTTGAAATCCCAGTGAAGGAGCCCATCCATGGCGTGGATCACAGGTTAGATCCATGGTGGAAGGTGGAGCAGGTGGGAGGAGAGGAGAGGAGAGGAGAGGCCATCAATATTTCAGGAGAGTACTTTGTGTTGGTTGACTAGATGAATCTGAGATTGTGTGATGCATATCATATAATCATACCCATGGATACTTGAGGTGACATTGGAGTATCTAGGTGACATTAGGGTTTTGGTTGATTTGTGTCTTAAGGTGTTATTCTAGTACGAACTCTATGATAGATCGAACGGAAAGAATAGCTTCGTGTTATTTTACTATGGACTCTTGAATAGATCAATCAGAAAGGATAACTTTGAGGTGGTTTCGTACCCTACAATAATCTCTGCATTTGCTCTCCGCTATTAGTGACTTTGGAGTGACTCTTTGTTGCATGTTGAGGGATTGTTATATGATCTAATTGTGTTATTATTGTTGAGAGAACTTGAACTAGTGAAAGTATGAAACCTAGGCCTTGTTTCCTAGCATTGCAATACCGTTTACGCTCACTTTTACCACTTGTTACCTTGCTGTTTTTATATTTTCAGATTACAAAAACCTATATCTACCATCCATATTGCACCTGTATCAGCATCTCTTCGCCAAACTAGTGCACCTATACAATTTACCATTGTATTGGGTGTGTTGGGGACACAAGAGACTCTTTATTATTTGGTTGCAGGGTTGTTTGAGAGAGACCATCTTCATCCTACGCCTCCCACAGATTGATAAACCTTAGGTCATCCACTTGAGAGAAATTTGCTACTGTCCTACAAACCTCTACACTTGGAGGCCCAACAACGTCTATGTAACATCCCAAATTTCCAATTCAGAATGTTATACATTAGATCATCATTGCATATCATATTTTATTGCATTTTGGCTTGATCCTAGAAATTCTACACAACTCAAGGACCCACGGAGAGTGTTGGGGATTTTGTAATTTTCATATTTGAGTTTTCTCAAATTTTGAAAAGAGGATCGTTTGATTTTAATTATTTTCTCTTCGAATATTTCTTTTATGAAAATAAAAGAGAGGGGATAAAATGACTTCCCCAAAATAAAGATATATTGGAGATTTAACATTAAAATCAAATAAGAATTTTATTCAGAGTTTTATCGCTATTTTATTTGAATTAGAAAAATATGCCTTTTTCAAAATTGCATTATAGGCCCAAATAAATGTTCACTTTGTCATGTTTTTATAGGACGGAGAAAAGTTATTTCATGATTTTTGTAGTCCGTTTAGTATTTATTTTCTTTGTTTTTCTGCGTGCGGAATTATTAAAAAAACGAAACCGACTTAACGGGCCGTGGGCGACCTGGACTCCCGTCGCCTCAGGCTTTATAAGCCGCCCCGCCGACCCCCGCAGCCCACTAGCCCACCCGCCGCCGCCACCAAACCCTAACCCTAGCCCGCGCCGCCGATCCCGTCCCGAGGTAGCCGCCGATCCGCCACCGGTTTTTGCCGGTTAACCGCTCGGTTTTTTTAAGAAACCCGCAGTTATTTTTTAGATTGGTTTATTTTATTTTATTCGGTTTAGTTATTTAGCGAATGCCCGTTCGTACATTCGTTTTAACGAACGGTTTTCACTCGTTAGCCGCAGACACCGAACGTTCGTTCGTTAGCTTGTTCGTCAGTTTTTCTTTTTCCAGGGATTTTTCGCGATTATTTTTCGATCGCGATTTCTGCCCTGATTTTCGTTTTAGTTTATCTTTTCGCTCGTTTATCGGAATCAGGTGATTCAAGCGCCTAGATCTCCGTCTCGAAGCCCTTTTTCTATTTAACCAACTTAAACAAGATTTTGCTACTGTAAAATTTCACTTAAGTCCAGATTAGTAAACAGATCTTGTTTCTTTCGCTGTTTGAGTTTCGTTGCTTCGTTTGATTTGATTCTTTTTGCAAACCGGAGTTCTTAAGTTGAACTTTCTGGTTAGATCTCTTATTTGAGTTTTACCCATGCTTCTAGTTGAGTGCTTATTGTATGCTTGTTTGTTTGCGATAGAGTACCCGGAGTGCGATGCGTGCTACTACGAGTCTCTAGGTTTCACGGATCATCAGCAGGGCAGGTAACACTTTGATCATACCTCTTTACTACCCAGTTTTATTGCATTAGATCAATCCTCAAACAATTGCATGGTTAGGATCTGATTTAACATGTGGATTTTGGGAAGTAGATGATGAGGTAGAACCTATTGCCTGTTTACTTATCAAACCCTGGGGAGTTACTTCTACGTTGCTTATATTACTATGCTATGCTTGTAGACGTGGTTGGGTTCGAGTGATTCATGAAAGATGTGAGTATTTTTAATTAATGGTTGAACTAAGGTGGCTACTTTAATACACATCTGGGTGGATTGCTTGAAGGCACCCTGGAGTACCCAGTGGTTTTTAGGGCCTCTGGAGAATCCAGTGTTGTCCTAGGATATCCCGGAGTACCCATGATCATCCTATGGTCCGCCACCCAGGCTCAAAGGGAACATAAGATTATTCATGCTAGAAACTTCTGTGTGCAGCCACAAGCTATTATGGGCTCTAGCATAGTTGAGTACGTTGCAAGACCTCTTTCAGTGGTGGGCTAGCAGATGTAGGGGAAAGTAGGTGTAACTGTCCACCCAGAGTAAAGAGTTATTTTTTTCAGAAAGACTGTGTCTCGATTCTCCGACCATGGATGTATTTGAGTCTTGTGGGGAAAAGTGCACAAACCTCTGCAGAGTGTACGAACTAATCATGGTTAGCCGTGACTCCGGTTATGGACGTCTTGAGTATCTAGTTCTTGGATTATCATGTTGATCTCATCACTCTAAATATAATTTGATTCGGTTTAATAATGATGTTTAATTGGGATTGACTTGGAGGAACCTTCTCAATGTTTAATAACCACCATGATAGTTAAATAAAATTTAGTCCTTTGCTGTAGGGAAAAATTGGCTTTATGCAAAACTGTACCCATAGAGCTTTCCACCAGCCATATATGCATGTAGTGATAGAAATTATTCTATTCATTACTCTCTGGTGTTACATTGCCAGCATATTCCATGTGCTGACCCGTTTCGGGCTGCAACGATCATGTTGTAGACTTTTCAGACGACGAGTAAGGTGCCATAGGTCATTGTCTTTCACTCAGTGATGCCGTTGGAGTTGACGGACTCACTTTATCTTCCAAGCCTTCCGCTGTTATCGTTTTTAGATGGCCTTAAGCCATATTATTGCAATAAGCTCTCTTTTGAGACATTCAATGTAATAAGTGTGTGATTGAATTTCTGTTATAAATCCTCGAGTACTGTGTGTGTCAGCATTACCGATCCAGGGATGACACTAATGCACAGAGATCAGACTGTTTGAGGTCTGGTCACTATAGTCTAGAAGAAGAAGGTTGCGTAGTAGACATCAAGCTCTTTTCTGGCGCCGTTGGCGGGGAGGTTAGTGCTTGAAGGTATATCTTTAGATCTTGCAACTCAATCTTTTAGTTTCTTGTTTTAGCACTAGTTTAGTTTTGTCGGGGGTTGGGTGCGACATATGCCAAAGGATGGCTGATCATGGTGGGGCGAGTAGAACGTCGCCGGTGCCTGGAAACGGGATGAGGCGAAGACATGCACGTCGGCGGATCTTACCCAGCTTCGGGGCTCTCCGTGGAGATAACACCCCTACTGCTGCTCTGCGGGGTCACTGCATGATCACTAAGGCAAAGTGAGTACAAGGTTGCTCCTTGAGCTGTTTCTGGAGGTAAGAGAGGGCAAGGCTAGCTCTCTCCTTCTTGCATGGTCTGTCTAGTGCTAATGGATCCGAACCCTTTGCATGGGTGCCCTGGGGGGTTTATATAGGCCTACCCCCCAGGGGTACAATGGTAAAACCAGCTGGGTGCGGGTCCCAGCCGTCTGTCTCTCACGCCGCCGTCTTCTCCGCCGACTCCTGGGGCCCGCCGACTGGTGGGTCCTGCCGACTGGCCTGGTACGAGGGCGTCAGCCCTTGTCCATCGCGGGCGGGTCTTGCCGGCTGCAGATTACTGTAGTAGTGCTTCTAATGACGTTGGCTTGGTCATGGGGTCAAGGCAACAGTGCCGCCGCCTGACGGGCGATCACTGTGGCTATTTCCCCTGTCGTGTCTGGTTAATGGCGTGTGGGGCTCATGGGAGGGGCCGGCCGACTCCTGGGGGCCGACCCCAACAGGTCCGACTCTTGGCACTCTCGCCGTCTTCAGTACTCCCGCTGACTGGTAGGCCCTGCCGTCTCCGGGCCGTACAGACAGATGGTCGTAGGCACAGGGCTCCGCCCCCAGGAGCTGATATCAGGGCCGGCATGGCAACAGTGTCGCGCCGGATGGAGATCTCCGTTGGTACGGCGCACTGTGGCCATGCCAACCCTTAAATAACAGGGTGGTTGGAGTTGCAGGCCGACTCCCCATAGTCGGCCTCTTTGGAGTCGCCTCTGGGACTCGGCTTATCTTGGAGTCGCCTCTGGGACTCGGCTTATCTTGGAGTCGCCTCTGGGGACTCGGCTTAATCTTGGAGTCGCCTCTGGGACTCGACTTACCTTGGAGTCCCCTCTTGGACTCGCGGGGCGCAGCCTGCCCCGATGTCTTGAAAGGTTCCGGGACTCGGGTTAGCCTACCCGTGGCCCATACTCCGACAGTAGTCCCGAAGCTGGTGAGGCTCCAGGGTGATACGTCGTGGGGCCTCAACAGTTTCATTCTTCCGATGGGGGAATTCTAGCCTTGCTGGCCGTTTCCTTCAAGCCGACTGGCTGAGTCGGATTCACAAAGGGCCGTCTTGCTTCAAGCCGACTGGCTGGAGTCGGATTCACTGAGGGCCGCCTTGCCCCCTAAGGAGTTTTGAAAGTTGCGCAGGAACCAGGCGCGTGCCTGATATGCTTCCCCGCGGCTGCTCGCCGCAGACCCGTCGCGTGGCGCCACGCGGCAGGGGCAGTCTGCTCACCCACGCGCGCGACGGGACAGGCCGTCGGGCGGGGCCCGCCACTACCGCGCCTCGGCCCGCGAATGGATCCGTTGCGGCCGCGCGGACGGTTGGGTTTCCCATGTCATTACTACATGCAGTAACTTCGTGGGGTAAATCATGGGGGCGTGGGGTCCCGTGCGCAGTTAATCCCACGCCCGCCCCATCGGCTTCTCAGCCTACAGGCCTATAAGTAGGCGGGAGGAGCGGGACGGAGAAACACGCGCGCCCATTCTTCCCTGCTCCCCTGCCTCCTCTTGCCTCTTCTTCTTCTTGCCATCGTCGCTCCAAACCGTGCTGCGCTCGCCGTGATGAGTTCTTCCTCCGCCGCCGCGGCTCCTGTCATGCGCTCCGGCGTGTAGGACAGCTCTGTGGTGGACGACGACACCATCAAGCACCTCCGCAAGACGAAGAGCCCGCGCCGCGCCGGCGGGGGAAATAAGGCCGGCGCCGGAGGAGGGCGAGCGGGTCATATTCCGCTCGCACCTCATGCGCGGCCTGGGGCTACCGGAGGGCGGCTTCTTCCGCTCCTTCTTGGAGTTCAACGGGCTCCAGCTACAGCACCTCACTCCGAACACGGTGGTGCTGCTGGCCGCCTTCGCCACCCTGTGCGAGGGTTTTCTTGGTGTTCTCCCCACCACCGAGCTGTGGGGAGAGTTCTTCCAATCCAAACTCGGCACGCACGTCGCCGGCATACCGGCTCAGTGCGGCGCCTTCATCGCGATGCGAAGGTCGACCGCCGACAATCCATTTCCCTCCATTGCGTTGATCAAGTCGGTGAAGATGTGGCAGCGGTCGTACTTCTAGGTGAAGAACGTCGCCCCGGAAGGCGACTGGGTCAACTTGCCGCCCTATGAAGCCGGCGCACCGGCTCGGAGGCTTCCCAGCTAGTCCCATCGGGCCAAGACGCTGACTCCCGCAGGCGCCGCCGCCATCGTGCGACTCCGAGTGCTGACGCAGTCGGAAGGCTTGGTTGGGGCCGACTTGCTGGCCGCCTTCATGGCGTGCCGAGTCGTCCCACTCCAAGGCCGACCTCATCTGATCTGTCAGATGAGCGACCACCGGGACCCGAGCCGGATGTGCACCAGGGACATGCCCCACGCGGAGGTGGCGAACATGGTGAACCACATCGCGAACTGCGAGCTCGCGGCGGACTGGTAGTTCGGCAAAGAGCCGTACTCGCGCGCCAGCCTCTCGCCACTGGTAAGTTGTATATTTTGCTCTTCTGTTTTTCTTATGCAGCCGAATCCGACTTCCGATCCTCTTGGTTTCTTCGAGTCAGAACCCCCTCATCCAGCCTGCAGCCGCCGCCACGGGACTGCCCCGCGAGTTCGCTCCTGATCGAGCGGAGAGCGAGGTTGACGACCCCGACTTGGGGGCGGCGGCGATGGAGGCCGACGCCGAAGGCGGAGGCGGAGGAGCGGAGGAGCGGAAGGCGGCTTCAGGCCCTCGGCGACCTTCGCCGACTGTCCAGACGACGACGCCGAAGGGGAAGTCGCCCCGCGCCGCCAATCGAAAGCCGGCCACCCAGGCGCGAGTTCCTCCGCCGGCTTGGCCGGTTATGTCGGCGCAAAGAAGCGCCGGGCCGGGCCGAGTTCGCTCGGCGGCTGGCCGAAGAAGTTCAAGGGGGCGGCCGCCGCGACCAAGCGGGAGGAGGCGGTCGCGAAGGCCAACCGCTTCCGTAAGGAAGTGAAGAAGCCGCCGCTAGTCTCTGCGTAAGTGTCCTCTGCCTTCGTCTTGTTTTCTTCGACGAGTCTTTTCCGAGTCTTTTTCATTCCTTCTGTGCTTCAGGGCCCCTCTTTCTCTTGAGAGGGTCGCCGTCCCCTCTGTCATGGTGTCGGCCGAGACGTCCGCCAATACTCGGCAGATTGACCCCACCGCCGATCTCCGGGAGGTGACGGAGCAAAACGCGGGGGAGAAGCGCGACGAGGAGGAGGCCGACCGCCTAGAGAAGGCGGAGGCCGAGAAAGCGGCGGCCTCCGCCCAGAAGAAACTGGAGGAAGCCGAAGCCGCCGCCGCAGCAAGACAGCGGGCTGAGGAGGCCGCGCACCGCCAATCGGCGTTGCTTGTCATCCCGCTGAACTCCGCGCCGCCGCCCCCGGAGTTCACGGGGCAGACTGGAGAAGTCGGCGGGGAGCACCCCATCATGGAGAAGGACGGTGGCAAGGCCTCCGCGTCGGGCACGGCCACGCCACCACCGCCGCCTCCACCGCCGTCTGGGAGCACGCATGGCAAGCAGCCGGCAGGCCCGCCAGTGCCGCCGACTGAAGACGAGGCGGTGGCGAGGCTGCTCCTTCAAGTCGCCTCACCAGCGCGCCGCCGCCTCGAGAAGGCGGTTTCAGCGCCACGCCCCTTGGAGGCCGGCGCCGCTAGCTCGGCCATCCCAGATGTCGAGGCGACAAGCGTCGCGCCCACTGGGTGGGTGCAAGGAGGCGGCGACGGTCCGCTGAACCAGGCGCTCCTGGACGTCCAGGCGAAGCTGCGAGCTGAGGGCGAGGCCATCCAAGGCTGCACCAAGGCGCATCTGGCGTCGCGCGCAGCTATTCGAGTATACTTTCCTTCTTTGACTTTGTTTTTTCTCGCTCTTCTCTGTGGGGGCGCGCCAGCGCACCCACTGGGTGTAGTCCCCGAGTTTTGGGCCGGCTGCTGAGCAGGTGGCCCGGAACTCAATCTGGCAAGTTCCTCATTTTTGTCTTTGTCTTGATTATTTATCACAGGAGTACCACAACCTCCGCGTTACTGCCTTCAACTGCAACGTCGAGCAGCTCGGGAAGCGGACTGCCGACTTGTCGGAGAGTCAAAGTAAGTCCTTCTTTTTTGCGGGGGCGCGCTGGCGCACCCGCGGGCTGTAGTCCCCGAGATTCGGGCCGACTGCTGAGCAGTCGGGCCGGATCTTCCCGGCGACCTTCTTTGCTGACGACTTGACGTCCTTTCCCTTTGTTCTTCAGAGGCCAATGCCTCTCTTCAGGAACGGTTGGGCGAAGCCAACACCGCCCTACGCGCCAAGGAGGAGGAGTGCAGCAAACTCGCTATAGAGAGCGACCTCCTGGCCGCGCAGCTGGCGGAGCAGAAGGAGCTGCTCAAGAAGGCGCATGACGAGGCGGAGAAGAGGGAGACCGCTCTCCTGGCCGAGTTCGAGAGCGAGCGCTCCTCCTAGACCGACAAGGAGGCGATGCTGACCTCCGGCTTCCATGAGATCAAGGACATTGTCGGCGGTGTGTCTTTTTGCTTTCTTTCTTTGAGCCGCCGACTGTAAGTCAAGCCGACTCCTGACTCTTTCTCTTGCTTCTTTTTGCTTTGGCAGACTTCTTCCCCGGCCACTCGCAGGCGGTCACTCGAGCCATCGAGGTTGATCGCGAGGCGCGGAGGGCAAATGGCGAGGAGATCGCCGCCAACGCCCCCCTGACCATCGACGAGCAGCTCCTGAGCATCGAGACTCGTCTGCGATCGGCCCATCAACTGCTGCGTCGTCTTCAACGCGCCGGTGCTCAGGCAATTGCCGCCCTGTGGCCGGGCATGCCGGCTCTACGCACTCCCAGTCGGACTGCCGACTGGCTGGAGGTTGCAGCTAGCCGTCTTGAGGCTTGGAAGGGTTCCTCGGCCCGGGCTGGAGCGCGCCGGGCCTTGGAATTCGTCAAGGCTTGGTATCCAGGGCTGGACCTAGACTGGCTGGCCGCGTTCTGGTCAGAGGCCCAGGCAGAGCTAGTGGTTGTGGAAGGCGCCCTCGTCGAGCGTGCGGCAGCGATTACCGACTACACCGACACCAGCGTCTTCGTTCCTGAGCGGGCCGCAAACGGCGAGGAGGTGCCACCGGAGTGGTTCGAGATGAACCCGGACTACGACGAGGACTCGGCAGAGGTGATCGGCTCCAGCGCCGAGGAGGAAGACGAGGCAGAGGACGGAGGCGAGACGGAGGCGCCAGAATACGGAGCGGGCGACCAGCCTCAGCTCGACCGCGCCTCCAGCAACGAGCCGTGTCCGACCGGGCTGGCCGCCGCCGGAGGCGATCAAGCCGAGACTACCCAGCCGGCCGCCCTGGCGCCTGACACCGCCGTCTCCGTCGACCCTCCGAATCCGTCTGCCGCTTCTTAGGCTGCCGTCTTGCCTTTATTTCATCTGCTTTAGTAGTCTTTGAAAGAATTTGTTAATTTTCACAATTCCACCCGCGGGGTGTATTTTGAACTTTGCCAGAGGCCTATGTTATGTAAATATCTATCCGACTTCTATCTTTCCTTGCTCGTTGCTCTTTTGGCTTTTTCCTTTGCCGCCTTCCCACAGTCGCCGCTTTGCCAGACGGACAACCGCTCTGCGGACTGCCGCTGGGTCAAATGCTTGGCTACCTTAGGGAAGGCAAGTACTTGGCCTTTTTTAGAGTCTTTTAACAAGTTGGATAGAAGGCGGCAAGCCGACTATTCAAGAGTCGGCTCTGCGAAAAGAGGCTGGAAGCCGGCTTGGGCTATGCTTATGCTTTGAGTCCTTAGCCATTTTTTCGTGTGGGTGCTCATTCTTCCTTACTCTCTGCCCACCAACAGTCGCTCTGCGAGCTGCGGCTTCTGACAGGAGACGGCTTAAGCGCCGCACACTACTTGTCCGACTGCAGGAAGCATTTCATAGCGCAAGACGGCGAGTCCCCGGGCCGACTAGTTGAACCCGGCGCCAAGCGGCATAACAAAGAGTAGCATACTCGAAGGCATAATTCTTATCATATAGATAACAAAAAGGACAGTCCCCGAGCTCGTCTCGGGGGGCCCAAAGTCTCGGTACTTTAATACAAAGGATAGCGTGGTACATACTGCATCAACTGTAAAATCTTCGGAGAAGATTTGCGTTCCATGGCCGTTCCGACTCTTTGCCGGAGTCGTCCCTCTTGCGTGCTCGGGGCTTCTGGGCGTCGATTAGGTAGTAGGAGTCGTTGCCCAGCACTTTGCTGATGATGAAGGGGCCTTCCCAAGGCGCCGACAACTTGTGCTGGCCGGCTGTTCGCTGGATCAGTCGGAGCACAAGGTCGCCCTCTTGGAAAGATCTCGGCCTGACCTTCCTGTTGTAGTATCGGCGCAGACTCTGCTGGTAGATGCTGGACCAGCTGAGTGCCAACAGTCGGCCCTCTTCCAGCAGATCGACACCGTCTTGACGTGCTTCTTCTGCTTCCTCTTTGGTGTACATGGTGACTCGCGGAGAGTCGAATTCTATGTCCGTCGGGATGACGGCTTCGGCACCGTAGACGAGGAAGAAAGGCGTGAAGCCGGTTGACTTGTTTGGAGTCGTGCGCAGACTCCAGAGGACGGCTGGCAGCTCCTCAAGCCAACAGCCGGCCGAACGCTCGAGTGGTTCGACCAGGCGAGGCTTGATGCCAGATAGGATGAGGCCGTTTGCTCGCTCCACTTGGCCGTTTGACTGCGGATGGGCAACGGACGCTAAGTCCAGTCGGATGCCCTGCGTCGCGCAGAAACGGGCCAAGGCGCCTTTGGCAAAATTTGTGCCATTGTCGGTGATGATGCTGTGCGGTATGCCGTACCGAACCGTGATGTCGGCGATGAAAGTCACTGCAGTCGGTCCGTTCAACTTCTTGATGGGCTTTGCTTCTATCCACTTGGTGAACTTGTCCACTGCGACGAGTAAGTGAGTTAGGCCGCCTCGGGCCGTCTTGAATGGTCCCACCATATCCAGGCCCCAAACTGCAAAGGGCTAGGCGATGGGGATTGTCTTCAGTGCAAAAGCCGGCTGAAGCGGCTTGGAGCGGAACTTCTGGCACCCCTTGCATTGTTGGACTAATTCCTTGGCCTCTTCCAGGGCCGTTGGCCAGAAGAAACCGTGCCGAAAGGCTTTGGTGATGAGTGCCCTTGAAGCCGCATGGTGGCCGCACTCGCCTTGATGGATGTATCTGAGAATTGCTTGGCCTTCCTTTGGCTCAACACAGCACTGGTAGACACCAGTGAAGCTGTGCCTGACCAGCTCTCTGTTGATTATGGTGTAGGCTGCCGCTCGGCGTTGCACTTTCCGAGCCAAGATTTCATCAGTTGGCAGCTCTTTGTCCACTAGAAACTTGAGGATGGGCTGCACCCATGAGGGTGCTGCTATTTCTTCAACCGCCACAGCTGCGACTTGGACAAGGGCGGCAGGGCTGGGAGGCGGCGGGCTGGAGTCTGCGGCCGCTTGCTGGATTGACGAAGTCCCCGGGCCGACTGGCGCAGTCCCCGGGCCGACTGGTGCAGTCCCTGGGCCGACTGGCACAGTCCCTGGGCCGAGTTCTTAAGTCTTCGGGCCAGTTGCCGCAGTCCCCGGGCCGGGTTCCGAAGTCCCCGGGCCGGCTTCGACTGTGATCTTCTTGGAGCCGTCTGTGAGAATTCTCGTGTCGTCTGCTGGGGCTCTGGAGTCAGATCCGACTTCTTCGGGAGGTGCCGGCACAAAGATGGAGTCTGATTCTGGTGAAGGCATGATAGACGGCTTAAGGAGGCGCTAGAGAGCGATGCCAGACGGTATCGCTTGGCAGGTGGAGCCGACCCGTGCCAAGGCGTCTGCTTGCTCGTTGTCATTTCTTGGCACGTGAAGGAACTCGCACCCCTCAAAGTATCCGCTGAGTTGCTGTACCAGGAAGTGGTAGCTCGCCATGTTTGCATCTTTGGCGTCCCAGTCGCCAGATGACTGCTGGACCACCAAATCAGAGTCGCCATAGCACAGGATCCGGCGAATGCAGAGTTCTTTGGCAAGCCGGAGCCCGTGAATGGCTGCCTCGTATTTTGCGACGTTGTTGGAGGTGGCGAAGTGGATCTGCAATGCATACTTGAGCTTGTCGCCTTTGGGGGAGGTGAGGACAACACCGGCTCCCAAGCCGGTGTGCATATTGGAGCCGTCGAAATGCATCCGCCTATGGGTGGAGTCGGGCGATGGCGGCAGGTACTGGGTCTCGGCGCAGTCGACGAGGAAATCGGCCAGTGCTTGCGACTTGATGGCGGTGCGGGGCTGGTAGTAGATGGTGTAGGGAGCCAACTCTATGACCCATTTGGCCACTCGGCCAGAAGCATCTCAGCTCCCAATGATCTCGGTCAATGGGGTAGTGCAAACCACAGTGATTGGATGCTCTTGAAAGTAAAGCTTCAACTTCTTGGTGGCAAAGTGCATGCCGTAGCACATCTTCTGGTAGGGGGGGTAGTTCTGCTTGGAGGTCGACAGTACCTCGCTCAGGTAATATACCGGTCTCTGGACAAGGAGCGCCTTGCCTTCCTCTTTGCGCTTGACTACAATGACTGTGCTGACTACCCGGCTGGTCGCGGCAATGTATAGGAGCATGGGTTCTTTAGGAGTCGGAGCCGCCATCACAGGGGGAGTAGTCAACATCTTCTTCAGCTGGAGAAATGCTTCATCCGCCTTGTGGTTCCACTCAAAAAAGGTGGTCTTCTTCATTAGTTCGTACAAAGGGAGAGCCTTCTCGCCCAGCCGACTGATGAATCGGCTGATGGACGCCAAACAGCCGGTGAACTTCTGCACATCTAGCAGTCAGCTGGGTACCTCCATCCTCTCGATGGCCTTGATCTTCACAGGGTTGCATTCTATGTCGCGTTCAGAGACCAGGAAGCCAAGGAGTTGGCCGACTGGTACTCCGAAGACGCACTTCTCAGGGTTGAGCTTGATCTGGAATCGGCGCAGGTTCTCGAAGGTTTCTTTGAGGTCTTCCATCAGTGTCCCACGTTTTTCCGTCTTCACCACTACATCATCTACGTAGACGTGGGCATTTCTGCCGAGTTGCTTGAGGAGGCACTTCTGCATGCAATGCTGAAAGGTGGCGCCGGCATTCCTTAAGCCGAACGTCATGGTCAGGTAGCAGAAGGCTCCGAACGGCATGATGAAGGCGGTCTTCAGTCTGTCTGCTGGGCTCAGTTTGATATGGTGATACCCTGAGTATGCATCTAAGAATCTCAATAGCTCGCATCCGGCTGTGGAGTCTATCACTTGATCAATTCTTGGCAGAGCAAACGGGTCCTTGGGGCAGGCTTTGTTGAGGCTTGTGTAGTCAATACACATCCGCCACTGCTTGTTCTTCTTCAACACCAGGACCAGGTTTGCCAACCATTCTGGAAAAAAATACTTCCATAATGAAGCCGGCGGCTAAGAGCCGGGCTATCTCTTCTCCTACGACTCTTCTCTTCTCTTTTGACAGTCGGCGCAAAGGCTGCCTGGCGGGCTTCACATCAAGTCGGACGTGTAACTTGTGCTCGGCGAATTCCGTCGGTACACCTGGCATGTCTTTAGGGGACCATGCAAAGATGTCCCGATTCTCACAGAGGAAATCGACAAGCTCGCCTTCCTAATTGCAGTCAAGGTTTGCACCTATGACAGCGTACCTCTCTGGGTGCTCCGGGTCCAAGGGTATCTTCTGGGTTTCTTTGGCTGGCTTGAACGAGCCCTCAGCTTCTGACTCTTTGGGGTCGGGCGACATCTCCGGCTGCTTGCCGGCCATCGCCACAACCCGATCAAGAAGCCGCTTCTCAGCCGCGATCACCAGGGACTCGGCCAGCCGACTGCTCTCAGCTGCACAAGCGTACGACTTCCTGTAGTCGCCGGCGACGGTTAGAATCCCCTTGGAACTTGGCATCTTCATCTTGAGGTAGGTGTAGTGGGGAACTGCCATGAACTTGGCCAAAGCAGGTCGGCCATGTAACGCATGGTAGGGGCTTTCGAGGTCCACCACTTCAAACCAAACTGGCTCTTGGCGGAAATGATCTTTGTCCCCGAAGAGGACATCTATCAGGATCTTGCCGATGGGTGAGCAGGAAAGGCTAGGTACAATGCCGTGGAACACAGTCCGGCTGCTCTGCAGCTGTCTTTGCTTGATTCCTAACTTCTCCATGGTATCCTTGTATAGGATGTTGATGCTACTGCCTCCGTCTATCAGCACTCGCGAGAAGCGAGCGGCCCGCCTATCAGTGGCCAAGGTGGCACTCAGGACCAGGGCATAGGAGCCCGGATTCGGCATCACCTCTGGGTGATCTGCCCTGCTCCAACTGATAGGCTTCTCGGACCAATGCATAAACTCTGGAGTATCTGATGCTACTGCATTCACCTCTTACTGCTGCAGCCGCCTGCTGTGTCGATTGTCAGCCACACTGGTGAACACCACATAGGCTCCGTGCTCTTCTGGGTACTCATCCCGTACTGCGTCGACTAGCCTGGCAGCCGGCTGCTGGGGTGGCGGTGGAGGCGGCGGCCCAGCAGGCGGGGGAGGAAGGAGGCCGTCTCCCTTGGCGATTCTGGTAAGCTAGTGGCACTTTCGGGTGGTATGGTTTGACGGCTTCGCGCCGCTGTGGAACTTGCAGGGACCGTCTAGAGTCTGCTCGTAAGAGAAGGCCGGCAACCAGTTGGACTTGCCGCCTTTCTGTCGCTTGGTCGGAGGCTGCCCCTCCGGCTGTTGATCTTCGACTGTTGCAACCTGCCGATTGCCGAAAGTGAGCTGTGGGGCCTTGCGCCTGTTGTCGTTCTGTTGTTGTCGCCGAGTGGCGTCTCTAGCTGGGGTTCTGGGAATCGGAGGGGCCACTTTGCCAGTCGCGTTAACTTGAATTTCGATCTTCATGGAGGAGTCGGCTGTGGCGTAATTGTCTGCTATGATCAGCAGCTCGTCGAGGGTTTCCGGCTCGTCGCAGAGGAGCCTGTGCTTGAAGAGGGTGCCCTCTCGGCACCCGGCAGTGAAGTACTCGATAGCCTGCACCTCGTGCACGCCCTCGCAGGAGTTCCGAAGCTCTCCCCAGCGCATGAGGTAGTCGCGTGTTGACTCGTCAGGGCCTTGCACGCACAAGGGAAGCTGGCGCGGCTTGGGAGGTCGCTTGTACGTGCTCGTGAAGTTGCGGATGAAGGCCTCGGTGAAGACGACCCAGTTGTTGATGCTGCGGGGCTTCAGGCTGTTCAACCATGTCCGGGCCGTGCCCTGGAGCATGAGTGGAACATACTTCACGGCGACACGCTTGTTGCCATTCGCTATGTTGACGGCGGTGGAGTAGTCAACTAGCCAGTCTTCCGGTTTCACGGAGCCGGTATACTTAGGTGTGTCTCGGGGGAGCGTGAACCCTTTGGGAAAAGGCTTGTCTCGGATGCGGGGCCCGAAGCAAGGCGGACCCAACTCATCTTCTTCTTCCAGCGCCAGGGATCGGTGGAGTCGGTCGATTCGGTGGTGGCCGTCGTTTTCTCCGACTCCCTCTCGGCGGCCAAGGCGGCCACCGAGAGTCGGATGCTCAACAGGCGGTGGGGAAACTCGCCGCTCTCTTCTTGGTGGGGGAGGCAGATAGTCGCCCTGCCGCTCCACTGCTCTCGGACGGCCGTCTTGGTCGCGCTCGATGGTGATGCGAGTCCGACTATGACTGACAGCTGGCTCTTTGTCTTTTCTTCCGCGGACTCCGCCAGTCGGCGTCCGAGACGTCGCGCCTTGATCTCGGCGGGGAGGCAGGTCATCGTCTGGCTACCGTGGCGCCTCCGTGCGGCCGCCGGCTGCATTCTGCGCGGCAACCGCGTCGAGGAGCTGCTGGACTCGCTCCGTCATCATGCAGCGCTCTTCACCTTCAAAGTTCTTCAGCTCGTCAGTCGCCGCTTGGGTGGCGTGGATGTTCTCTGCAGGCGTGGCGTACATGGGGCGATTGGCCCCGAACAGGTTGGCGATGGTCGCGCCGCGTTGCCGGACCGCGCCTAGGCGGCTAGGCCCAGTCGGAGCCAGCGAGCCACCCACAGTGCGATCCATCTCAAGCTGGTAGGCTTCTGACAAGCGCCTTATGCTTGCCAGCTTCTTGGCGCCTTCGATGATCTGAAGGCGGCGTGTCTCCAGCGTCTCGGCGTCTGCATCTTTTGGGATAGGCGCAGTCAGGTCTTGCAGAGCCGCGTCGAGTGGGTCATGAGCTCCCTCACTGGAACGCTCATCATGACTGATGACGAGCACCTCCGTGACGGCGCTTCCGCCGCTCTCCTCGTGAGGGAGTGGCTCGTCGTAGACCACCACATTGGTGGGGAAAGCATCAAGAGACGCGGCGTCGGAGTCGACCAGCATCGGGTCGATGGAGCCTACGGACTCCAAGTCCACGGCAGGCTCGTCGGTGACATCGAGTTGGTCGAGGAGGCCCGCGAGGAGGTTCTCGGGGCCGCCCGTGCCTGCATCGGATGCAGGCTCGTCGGAGAGGCGAACCTCGCCGACAAGTTCGGCGAGGCAGCTCGCTGCACAGGCGGCCTCAGCGCCGGCAGCGCGTCAATGCAGACTCCGTCTGGCGAGCCTGGCTGGCTGCGCTCGCCAGGGAGGAAAAGGGTTCCCATCCAGAATGGATCTCCGGACGACGGTGCACCTTGCCCCATGGTGGGCGCCAAATGTCGGGGGTTGGGTGCGACATATGCCAAAGGATGGCTTATCATGGTGGGGACGAGTAGAACGTCGCCGGTGCCTGGAAATGGGATGAGGCGAAGACATGCACGTCGATGGATCTTACCCAGCTTCGAGGCTCTCCGTGGAGATAACACCCCTACTGCTGCTCTGCGGGGTCTCCGCATGATCACTAAGGCAAAGTGAGTACAAGGTTGCTCCTTGAGCTGTTTCTGGAGGTAAGAGAGGGCAAGGCTAGCTCTCTCCTTCCTGTATGGTCTGTCTAGTGCTAATGGATCCCAAACCTTTGCATGGGTGCCCTAGGGGGTTTATATAGGCCTACCCCCCAAGGGTACAATGGTAAAAGCAGCTGGGTGCGAGTCCCAGCCGTCTGTCTCTCAGGCCACCGTCTTCTCCGCCGACTCCTGGGGCCCGCCGACTGGTGGGTCCCGCCGACTGGCCTGGTACGAGGGTGTCAGCCCTTGTCCGCCGTGGGCGGGTCTTGCCGGCTGCAGATTACTGTAGCCATGCTTCTAATGACGTTGGCTTTGTCATGGGGTCATGGCAACAGTGCTGCCGCCTGACGGGCGATCACTGTGGCCATTCCCCTGTCGTGTCTGGTTAATGGCGTGTGGGGCTCGTGGGAGGGGCCGGCCGACTCCTGGGGGCCGACTCCCAACGGGTCCGACTCTTGGCGCTCTCGTCGTCTTCAGTACTCCCGCTGACTGGTAGGCCCTGCCATCTCCGGGCCGTACAGACAGATCGTCGTAGGCACAGGGCTCCGCCCCCAGGAGCTGATGTCAGGGCCGGCATGGCAACAGTGCCGCACCGGACGGAGATCTCCGTTGGTACGGCGCACTGTGGCCATGCCTGCCCTTAAATAACAGGGTGGTTGGAGTTGCAGGCCGACTCCCCATAGTCGGCCTCTATGGAGTCGCCTCTGGGACTCAGCTTATCTTGGAGTCGCCTTCTGGGACTCGGCTCGCCTTGGAGTCGCTGCTGGGACTCGGCTCGTCTTGGAGTCGCTGCTGGGACTCGGCTCGTCTTGGAGTCGCCGCTGGGACTTGAGGGGCGCAGCCTGCCCCGATGTCTTGAAAGGTTTTTGGACTCGGGTTGACCTACCGGTGGCCCATTACTCTGACAAGTTTATAAAATAAAACTACAAAAAATCGAATTAAGGTTGCCTCATCTGCTTCATCTTTTTAATGTCTTTCGTGAAAATGATGGGAAGGAAAATTGTGCTCAAGTACTAGAAGAAGAATTACATAGAATGCTTGGCATAAAATATGTGAATGATGAGCATGATTGCAATGTTGTTAGTATGAATTCTTTGAATACCCATGATGCTAATGATATGCAAAGCCACGAGCTTGGGGATGCTATGTTTGATGAAGATGATATGCTTAGTCCCCCAAGTTTTGATGAGAATATTTACTATGATGAAAGCATGCCTCTTATTTATGATGATTATATTGATGAAAGTGGGTTTGGAAGAGTGTCAACTTTAGGAAGTAATGATCCCACTATTTTGGAGGATGTTGAACATTATTGTGATAATTATGGGAGTGGATTTGGAGAGGTCATGACTTTATTTAGTGATGAATCCACTATTTGGGAAGAGGTTCCAATTGATTATGAGAACAAAGTTGCTATCTATGATGATTATTGTGATGACTTGTATGCTATTAAGAATAATGATAACCATGAAACTTGTCATCATGATTTTAGTTTTCAATTGGATTATGCTTCACATGATAATTATTTTGATGAGTTTGCTCCCACTACTATTCATGAGAAGAAATTTGCTTATGTGGAGAGTAGTAAATTTTCTATGCTTGTAGATCATGAAAAGAATGCTTTATGTGATGGTTATATTGTTGAATTAATTCATGATGCTACTGAAAATTATTATGAGGGAGGAATATATGCTTGTAGGAATTGCAATAATATCAAGTTTACTCTCTATGTGCTTAAGTTTTGAAGTTATGCTTGTTTAGCCTTCCTATGCGAGTTGATTATTGTTCCCATAAATTGTTTGCTCACAAAATCCCTATGCATAGGAAGTGGGTTAGACTTAAATGTGCTAGTCATATTATTTATGATGCTCTCTTTATATTTAAATTCTTATCTTTTATGTGAGCATCATTGAAATCATCATGCCTAGCTAGGGGCGTTAAATGATAGCGCTTGTTGGGAGGCAACCCAATTTTACTTTTGTCCTTTGCTTTTGCTCCTATTTAGTAATAAATAATTCATCTAGCCTATGTTTAGATGTGGTTTTATGTTTTAATTAGTGTTTGTGCCAAGTAGGACCTTTGGGAAGACTTGGGTGAAGTCTATGCGGTCTTGCTGTAAAAAAATAGAAACTTTTGCGCTCATGAGATTAGCTGCCATTTTTTTACTGGAGATAGCTTTCAGGTTGATTCTTTTCGAAGATGATTAATAGACAAATTCCTCACATCCACCAATTTATTTCAGAATTTTTGGAGTTACAACAGTATTCGAATGATACAGATTACTACAGACTGTTATGTTTTTGAAGGATTCTGTTTTCTATGTGTTGATTGCTTATGTTGATGAATCTATGAGTAATATCAGAGGGTATGAATCATTGAGAATTTGGAATACAGTAGATATTACACCAAGATGAATTTAGAATGAGTTCGTAATAGTACCTAAGTGGTGATTTATTTTCTATACTAACGGAGCTTACGAGTTTTCTGTTAAGTTTTGTGTTGTGAAGTTTGCAAGTTTTGGGTAAAGATTCGATGGACTATGGAATGAGGTGTGGCAAGAGCCTAAGCTTGGGGATGCCCAAGGCACCCCAAGGTAATATTCAAGGACAACCAAGAGCCTAAGCTTGGGGATATCCCGGATGGCATCCCCTCTTTCATCTTCATTCATCGGTAACTTTACTTGGAGCTATATTTTTATTCACCAAATGATATGTGTTTTGCTTGGTGTGTCATTTTATTTTCTTTTGTTTTGCTTGCTGTTTGAATAAAATACCAAGATCTGAAATTCTTAAATGTTAGAGAGTCTCACATAGTTGCATAATTATTCAACTACTCATTGATCTTCACTTATATCTTTCGGAGTAATTTGTCGTTTGCTCTAGTGCTTCACATATATCTTTTAGAGCACGACGGTGGTTTTATTTTGAAGAAATAGCTGAACTCCCATGCTTCACTTATATTATTTTGAGAGTCTTTAGAACAGCATGGTAATTTGCTTTGGTTATGAATTCAGTCCAAATATGATAGGCATCCAAGAGGGATATAATAAAAACATTCATATAAAGTGCATTGAATACTATGATAAATTTGATACTTGATAATTGTTTTGAGATATAAAGGTGGTAATGTTAGAGTCATGCTAGTTGGCAAGTCCCGTAGCATGCACGTATGGTGAACATTGTGTGACAAAATTTGAAGCATGGGGTGTTCTTTGATTGCCTTCCTTATGAGTGGAGGTCGGGATCGCACGATGATTAACTCCTACAAACCCTTCCCCTAGGAGCATGCGTAGTAGTACTTTGCTTCGAGGGCTAATAAACTTTTGCAATAAGTATATGAGTTCTTTATGACAAATGTGAGTCTGTGGATTATACACACTCTTACCCTTCCGCAATTTGCTAGCCTCTACGGTACCGTGCATTGCCCTTTCTCACCTTGAGAGTTGGTGCAAACTTCGCCGGTGCATCCAAACCCCGTGATATGATGCGCTCTATCATACATAAACCTCCTTATATCTTCCTCAAAACAGCCACCATACCTACCTATTATGGCATTTCCATAGCCATTCCGAGATATATTGCCATGCAACTTTCCACCGTTCGGTTTATTATGCCACGCATCATTATTCTCATATTGCTTTGCATGATCATGTAGTGGACATCGTATTTGTGGCAAAGCCACCTTTATAATTCTTTCATACATGTCGCTCCTGATTCATCGCATATCCCGGTACACCGCCGGAGGCATTCACATAGAGTCATATTTTGTCATAAGTATTGAGTTGTAATTCTTGAGTTGTAAATAAATAGAAGTGTGATGATTTCCATTATTAGAGCATTGTCCCATGTGAGGAAAGGATGATGGAGACTATGATTCCCCCACAAGTCCGGATGAGACTACGGACGAAATAAAAAAAAAAGAAAAAAAAAGAAGAGAAAAAAAGCGGACAAAGAAGTCGAAATAAAAAAAATGAGAGAAAAATAGAGAAGGGGCCAATGCTACTATACTTTTACCACACTTGTGCTTCAAAGTAGCACCATGATCTTCATGATAGAGAGTCTCCTATGTTCTCACTTTCATATACTAGTGGGAATTTTTCATTATAGAACTTGGCTTGTATATTCCAGTTGCGGGCTTCCTCAAAATGCCCTAGGTATTCATGAGCAGGCAAGTTGGATGCACACCCACTTAGTTTCTTTTTGATGAGCTTTCATACATTTATATCTCTAGTACATCCATTGCATGGCAATCCCTACTCCTCGTATTGACATCAATTGATGGGCATCTCCATAGCCCGTTGATTAGCCGCGTCAATGTGAAACTTTCTCCTTTTCTGTTTTCTCACATAATCCCTATCATCATACTCTACTCCACCCATAGTGCTATGTCCATGGCTTACGCTCATGTATTACGTGAGGGTTGAAAAGGCTGAAGCGCGTTAAAAAGTATGAACCAATTGCTTGGCTGAAACCGGGGTTGTGCATGATGGGAGCATTTTGTGACGAAAATGAAGCATGGCCAAACTATATGATTTTGTAGGGATAAGCTTTCGTTGGCTATGTTATTTTGATAAGACATAAACTGCTTGGTTAGCATGCTTGAAGTATTACTATTTTTATGTCAATATTAAACTTTTATCTTGAATCTTTTGGATCTGAATATTCTTGCCACAATAAAGAGAATTACATGCATAAATATGTTAGGTAGCATTCCACATCAAAAATTCTGTTTTTACCATTTACCTTCTCGAGGACGAGCAGGAATTAAGCTTGGGGATGCTTGATACGTCTCCAACGTATCAATAATTTTTTATGTATTCATGCCATGTTTATAATATTTTTACATGTTTTTGGTATGATTTGGTTGGCACTAACCCGGACTGACGCTGTTTTCAGCAGAACTACCGTGGTGTTGTTTTTGTGCAGAAATAAAAGTTCTCGGAATGCGCTGAAAATCAACGGAGATTTTTCTGGAAAATATAAAAAACACCGGAATAAAGAGTTACTGGAGAGGAGGCTCGTGGGGCCCACGAGGGTGGAGGGCACGCCCACCCCCCCTAGGGCGCGCCCCCTGCCTCGTGGACACCCCGTGGGTCCTCCTGACTTGTTCTCGATGCCAAACCCTCCTATAAATACCCAAACCTCCAGAAAGAACCATAGATCGGGAGTTCCGCCGCCGCAAGCCTCTGTAGCCACCAAAAACCAATCGGGACCCTGTTCTGGCACCCTGCCGGAGGGGGATCTCTCACCGGTGGCCATCTTCATCATCCCGACGCTCTCCATGACAAGGAGGGAGTTGTTCACCCTCGGGGCTGAGGGTATGTACCAGTAGCTATGTGTTTGATCTCTCTCTCTCTCTCTCTCGTGTTCTTGATTTGGCACGATCTTAATGTATCCAAGCTTTGCTATTATAGTTGGATCTTGTGATGTTTCTCCCCCTCTACTCTCTTGTAATGGATGGAGTTTCCCCTTTGAAGTTATCTTATAGGATTGAGTCTTTAAGGATTTGAGAACACTTGATGTATGTATTGCATGTGCTTATCTGTGGTGACAATGGGATATTCACGTGATCTACTTGATGTACGTTTTGGTGATCAACTTGCGGGTTCAGTGACCTTGTGAACTTATGCAAAGGGATTGTCACACGTTTTCGTCTTGACTCTTTGGTAGAAACTTTGGGGCACTCTGTGAAGTACTTTGTGTTGGTTGAATAGATGAATCTGAGATTGTGTGATGCATATCGTATAATCATACCCATGGATACTTGAGGTGACATTGGAGTATCTAGGTGACATTAGGGTTTTGGTTGATTTGTGTCTTAAGGTGTTATTCTAGTAGGAACTCTATGATAGGTCGAATGGAAAGAATAGTTTCGTGTTATTTTACTACGGACTCTTGAATAGATCGATCAGAAAGGATAACTTTGTGGTGGTTTCGTACCCTACAATAATCTCTTCGTTTGCTCTCTGCTATTAGTGACTTTGGAGTAGTGACTCTTTGTTGCATGTTGAGGGATTGTTATATGATCTAATTATGTTATTATTGTTTAGAGAACTTGCACAAGTGAGAGTCTGAACCCTAGGCCTTGTTTCCTAGCATTGCAATGCCGTTTACGCTCACTTTTACCACTTGTTACCTTGATATCTTTATATTTTCCGATTACAAAAACCTATATATACCATCCATATTGCACTTGTATCACCATCTCTTCACTGAACTAGTGCACCTATACAATTTACCATTGTATTGGGTGTGTTAGGGACACAAGAGACACTTTGTTATTTGGATGCAGGGTTGTTTGAGAGAGACCATCTTCATCCTATGCCTCCCACGGATTGATAAACCTTAGGTCATCCACCTGAGGGAAATTTGCTACTGTCCTACAAACCTCTGCACTTGGAGGCCCAACAACGTCTACAAGAAGAAGTTGCATAGTAGACATCAATAGGTAGTTTGGGCTTGAATGTATCCATGAAGACTATGGGCCGTTAAGATGCCAAAAGTAACTACAAACCATAATTAGGCCCAGGTGCAAATCCGGCCTTTAAATGGCCGAAAGAGGCCCATATGTAGACAGGGCAGCTAACAGGTTGAAACTAATATCAGGCCAAACTGTTAAACGGGACATTAAGAGGCCAAAGAGAATATCAGGCCCCCAATGGGCCCAATAGCAGAGTAGTTGTTAAAAGTTCCGTATCTATTATGGGACATAATTTGGCCCAAGAAATGGAAATCAGTTAATGGGTCGGATCAGGTATGGACCGTAATTTGGCCCAAACTATTGCAGGTTGTTAACAGGCGGGATCTGATATGGGCCGTAAACTGGCCCAGAATATTGTACTCATTTAACGGCACATATCTGATGTGGGCTATAATTTGCCCTAGAAAATGTTAGGTTGTTAACGGGCCGGCCCATTAGATTTGAAGAAATCTTGTGGGCCTGTTCCTGGGCTGGCTTTTAAACCTATATGGGCCTCTATTGGGCCGTCCCATGTGTCAACGTTACATTGGCTATTCTTGTCAAATGGATGGTTGACATCTGTCCCAACGCTGAGCCGACACGTGGGTCGTCGGTGAATGAGAATTTTACACATGGAAAATCGCCATTGTTCCGGGCTGTTAACGGGTTATCGGACCCAAACCGGAACCTGATAGCTTAACGGCGACCCATTATGGTGGATGCCACGTGTCGGTTACCCTTGACGTAAGCACTTCTATTACGCACGATTTATCGTCTTGGAAGTGGACACTTATGTGATGATAATTTTGGTAATGTCATGGAACACTTCTACAACAACATAGGTATGACTATCTTGATTCTGTCATAAAATCATCATGGATGTACATGCATGACAGAAAACGTGACCTACTATGACAAACACGTATCATCACGGAAGTGAATTTTTTTATAGTGCAAGCACATGCTCCAATGAAGCAAAATGGGTGGAAAATCATACATGTGTCATTGGGTGCATGTTTAGGTCTCACTGAAGGAATGGGAATGAATTACAAACTTCTCATCGTCCTGAAACATTGAGAATCTCGCTTTTTAAATCCCAGTAAATCAAAAAATGACCAAAAACATGAAAGTTGGCATGGTTTCATGACATGGCGCATATATGCCATGGTAAAAAAATCATCCAGTTTGAAACAAGGCACACACACATTAATAACCAATGAGTCCTTTTGAAACAAATAGCTGACACATTAATATCACAAACAGTTGTATTGTATGAATGGTGTGTTCCCGTAACCATTTAACTGCAGCCACAGGTCCCTCTTTTCTTATGGGATAGTACTACATCTGTCCTCGTTCAATGGTCATCTTTGTATTTTGGGCCAAAATTTAACCATACTCGGTGGCGTGCGTGCAGTTGTTTGATTAGACCAGATGAGAGTCAGAAGTCCGCCGTGCAGGCTCGATGAGACACGTGGGAGCAGTCCAGTGCACATGCTCGACGGGACATGTGCCAGCACCAAGTCTGCCCATGCTCACCGGGAAGCGAGCTCTTTGACCTCCATCCACCGGCCGCCCACCTCACTCACAACTTCTCCATTAATGGAGGCTGAGCTGCTGTTTAACATGCGGTTAATTAAAGCACCTGGATCGAGGGTGTTTGCGTGTGATCCCATGGCCCCGCTCAACGTTAGCATTTGCTTTGTTCGTGTTTTCAACTCGTATTCCAGCCTAATTTAAAATACCACATAGGGCAAGGGATAATACGACGACAAATAAAATGGCAATGGATAATACGATGACAAATTTACAATGGCGCGGATAATAATTGTCTTACATATTCCGGATAATTTAAAATGCCACATGTGGCAAAACCCGAAGACACGGGGGCAAGAGAAGAAGGAAATCGCAGACAACGATATGGGTCGCTACTGTCTCTACTCGTTGATGGATCGCCGGGCAATGACATCCTCCAGCTCCTTCTTCAATTCCTCACGACTTTGCTTGAAAGCAGCCACAGATTCCTCCACCTCCTACTCGTGCTCAATCCGGAGCTTCCTCAAGTAACCCATCAGTTCCTCGACTACCACTGTCAGCGTCATCCCTGAGGCACTTCTTTGCTCAAGCAACATCTTCCAGCCGGCGGCCTCCTCCTCCTTCTCGGCGAGCGCCTTGAGGAGCTTTGTGTTGTCACCCACAAGTTGCTTGACGAGGCCGATCGCCTTCTCAACTGAGGCATCACTGATCTCGAGCAACTTCATCAAGCCATCGACCAGCTCCTGCAGCTTAATGAGGCCAGCGTGAATGTCGTCATTGCCCGCCAAGGACTTCAGCAACGCCAGCTCGTCGCAACCGCTGATGCGGCGAGTGTGCTTGTGAGAGCTCTTGTGTGCCCGTGAGAGCTCGTTCGAGGGCTACGTGGTGCGCCAGGAAATCTTTGCTATGGCTGCCGCTTGGCGGCGGGACTTCTCTAGTGCTTCCGCGGCCTTGGTCTTTGCTGCCTGGTTATATGTCCACCCAAAACTCCTCCTATCAATCATGGCAGAACGACTTGATAGGAAAGACCAGTTTTGTGGGTGATGAGGAGCAGAATTATGAAATAATTTTCGAGTGGGTAGTTTTTATAGCCCGGTGCTAAGTGTGAACACATATTTGTTTCATCGATGTGAATAGATTTACAATTACTTATTGTGTTGTAATCTGCAATGTGACAAGATGGTTCTGGGCCTACAAAGCCCGTTTCTGTTGTTCTGGCTCATCACAAACAGATCTTATGGATCAACCGTATGCCACACATAGGAAGCCCGAAACATGTCCACCTTTTGGGATGTACGTGTACCTGTCTGCCCACTATGAAACACGGTCAAGATATCACCATCGTGTCCGATGGATGCGCCATCGCGCCTCCCACAGGGTGCCAGAAGGTTGACCACATGGTTGCTCGCTGTTGAGGCGGCCGTGGAGCCCTCTGCTCCTCGTTGAGGCGGCCATGGTGCGCTCTGCTCGCGTCCATCCACGTGTTTTGCTCGCCATTGAGATGGCCCCGGTGCGCTCTGCTCTCGCGTCCCTGCGTGCGCTCTGCTCGCTGTTGAGGCAAATTTACAATGACAACAGTTAATAATTGTCTTACATATTCAGGATAATTTAAAATGCCACATGCAGCAATGCCCAAAACACTCACGACCTACATATGCATACAATTATATTAAAATATAGGCTAAAAGGCTGAGCTGGGGGCCTTTCAACGACGGTCTTCTCGGACTCCATGATCAACATAGCACCCTTGCAGCCGTCATTCCAAGTGCCCTGACCCGCCTCCGTCTACGGAGCTGCTGGTGCCGGGAGGCTCTTGGGGCTTCTAGGACTCTTACAGAAGAGCTTGAGAATGTGCAATTGCGCGCATGCTATCCCTATGAAACCGCTCCATTTCCATGTCTCTAGCCTGGTAGCAAATTCTGTCCATCACTTGCATCCTCAAGATATCGCGTTGGCGATGTCCTACTTCATCAAGAATGTCAACTCCGCCAAGGATGCACTCGAGTCTGGCCACCACATCATCGGGATCGAGGTTGACATGGCCGCCGCGGGCAATGATGAAGCCGCATGCTGGCTGTGTCTTGACTAAATCGCAGAGGTCCTCTACCCATTCCTTACGGGGCATCAGGCTCTCCATGAGCACTGGTGACGGTGGATCTTCGGGTGGGTCATCGATCATGCCGCCGAGCAGATCTAGATCTTTTGCATAGTGGATGGCAAACTGCTCATCACACCTCCTCTGCAATATGTTGATTGTGTGCCCAAGGAATGTCACGCCAATATCACTACTAATGGGCCATTGTGCCTGCACGGGCCAATGAAGCTCTTGCTCCCCAACTGCTCCGGCTCGTTCTGCTCTCCAAAGATGTAACAAAGGTAGGGATCGATGTCGAAGCTTTGGTCGACACCTGGCATGCTTGGAATAACTAATGGTAGATGGGTGAGTACTAGATCTGCGCAGAGTGTCGTGAGGGTGCGTTGCCGCCTGGGTTATATGCAGCAAGACATTAGCTGGTGGTGGGAAACCGATGAGGGAAGAGGCATGGATTTTACAATTCACCCATGTGGAGCGCGGGAAGCATTCGCTAGAGCGCGGGAAGACTAAGTGGAGCACACATACAACTCGAATACCGTATGCGGTACCACGTGTCATTTATCACACACGTGTTAACATAAGGAAACGTATGTGTAACTTACTAATCATCACATACAAGTACTCGCAGAAGCATTGTGTGTGATACTCCTAGCCACCGCAAGCAACTAGTTTGCATTTTTAAAAGTTTTTTGTACAAATAGAATTGCACACGAACTAACTATAGTAACCGTCTGTGTTATAATTTCTCATTGCAAAAAGTTTATCCTAGTGGGCTTTTTGTTGCGTATCACACACATCTTGTTTACACGAATCGTTTGTGTTCTTTTGGATCATCAAAACAGTTCATCTATGTGAAGTGTATGCCGCATATCACACACGTCTTGTTAAGTTGAACCGTTTCTGTTCTCTTCCCTAATCGAAAACAGTTCGTCCGAGGGAACCATATGCCGTATATCACACACACCTTGATCCGGCTGACCATATCTGTTGCATCCCTAATAGCAAACAGTTCATCGGAGTGAACTATATGTCGTATATCACACACACATTGATATGGCTACCCATTTCTGTTGTTCCATCTTATCGCAAACAGTTCGTATGGATCAACCGTATGCCCCACATCGCACGTGTAACTTATATCTGAACTGTGCTTGATGTCTCCACCATTGCAAACATTTTACACCTTTTTGACATTTTTTTACATCCTCGTTTGCGATTAATACATCTCACACAGTTTCGCCAAAGGGTCTCTCATCATAGTGTCGTGTTAGCAGCACCCTGCAGTAGTGTACAAATCATGTACACAGACTCCAACAATGTGGCAGAATACAATGCCCTCTTATATAGACTCCGGATAGCAGTCTCCATGGGTGTTAAACACCTGGGGGTCCGAGGTGATTCCAACCTCACCATCTCGAAAGTCAACGGCGATTTCGAAGCCAAAGATCCGAAGATGACAACTTACTGGAACGCCTAATAAGGATCTCGGCCAGGTTCAAGGTGTTGGAATTCCAGCATATACCCCGCGACATCAACCAGGCCGCAGATGTCCTCGCCTGAATGGGCACTAAACGGGTTAAGGTCGCAGAAAAACACCTTCCTCGAGCGGCTTTTGAAGCCCTCCATTGTCTGGCAAGAAAACAAAGGAACATCAGAGTCATTGGTGGCCCAACGATCCAGGAAACTACCTCTGCACATAAAGTCATGGCAGTCATTGCACCATGGACCAAACTGCTCCTCGCATACTTGCTCCGAAAAGAGATCCCCTAGAACCCAACTGGCGCACATCGGATCGTCAGGCAATCTAAAGCCTACAAGCTTCATGAAGGAGAACTCTATAAGATGAGCACTGATGTCTACTACACAACTTTATTCTTGTAGACACGTGTTGGGCCTCCAAGCGCAGAGTTTTGAAGGATAGTAGCAATTTTCCCTCAAGTGGATGACCTAAGGTTTATCAATCGGTGAGAGGTGTAGGATGAAGATGGTCTCTCTCAAATGACCCTGCAACCAAATACAAGAAATCTCTTGTGTCACCAACACACCCGATACAATGGCAAATTGCATAGGTGCACTAGTTCGGCGAAGAGATGGTGATAAAAGTGTAATATGGATGGTAGAAATATATTTTTATAATCGGAATAACTAAAAGCAGCAAGGTAGCATATAGTAAACAGGCACAAAAACGGTGTTGCAATGCTTAAAACGAGGCCTCGGGTCCGTACTTTTGTTAGTGCAACCTCTCAACAATGCTAACATAGTTGGATCATATGATTATCCCTCAAAGTGCAGTAAAGAATCTTCCTGATTTCCTATTAGCGGAGAACAAAAGATAGGAATTGTTTGTAGGTCACGAAACCACCTCAAAGCTATTTTTTTCGTTCAATCTATTCAAGAGTTCGTACTAAAATAACACCAAAGCAAATCCATATTCATAATACTCAATCCACACAAAAGAACTATAAAGAGACCCCAAAGTTTCCGTCGGAGAAAAAACGTGCATGAACCCCTATGCATAGATTACCCCAATATCACCGCGGGAATCCACGTTGAATGCCATAACACATATCAGGTGAATCAATAAGATACCTCATTGTCACCTCAAGTATTCATATTGCAAGACATATATCATGTGTTCTCATCTCTGAATATTCAATCCGACAAGACAAAACTTTGAAGGGTAAAGATTCAATTCATCATAACAAGAGTATAGAGGGGGTAAACATCATATGATCCGACTATATTAACAAAGCCCGTGATATAGATCATGAGAGAGAGAGAGATCAAACACATAGCTACTGGTACAAACCCTCAGCCCCGAGGGTGTGATGTCGCTTGAAGCTACGTCGGTATTTCCCCAAAGAGGAAGGGATGATGCAGCACAGCGGTGGTAGGTATTTCCCTCAGATATGAAACCAAGGTTATCGAATCATAAGGAGAACCAAGCAACACAACGTAAACAACCCCTGCACACAAAGAACAACACCTCACAACCCGGCGTGTTAAAGAGTTTATCAATCCCTTTCGGGGTATGGCGTCTCAAGTTAGGCAAAGGATGTAATGTAAAATTGTAGATAGGATAAATAGATCGCAGAACAAACAAATTGCAGCAAGGTATTTTTGTAATTTTTTTGGTTTAATAGATATGAAAATAAATGCAAGGAAAAAGTAGATCGCAAGGCAAATATATGAGAAAGAAGACCCGGGGGGCATAGGTTTCAATAGTGGCTTCTCTCGAGAAAAATAGCAAACTGTGGGTGAACAAATTACTGTTGGGAAATTGATAGAACTTGAAATAATCATGACGATATCCAGGCAATGATCATTACATAGGCATCACGTCCAAGATTACTAGACCGACTCCTGCCTGCATCTACTAGTATTACTCCACACATCGACCGCTATCCAGCATGCATCCAGTGTATTAAGTTCATGGAAAAACAGAGTACTGCAATAAGAACGATGATAAAATGTAGACAAGTTCCGTTTATCTATTGCGTCAGATATGGATCCCGTCTTTTTATCCTTAGTAGCAACAATACATATGTGTCGGTTCCCTTTCTGTCACTGGGATCAAGCACCGTAAGATCGAACCCACTACCGGGCACCTCTTCCCATTGCAAGATAAATAGATCAAGTTGGCCAAACAAATCCCAAATATCGGAGTAGAAATACGAGGCTATAAGAGATCACGCATATAAGAGATCAAAGAACTCAAATCATGGATATAAAAAGATATAACTGATCATAAACTCAAAGTTCATCAGATCCCAACAAACACACCGCCAAATGACTTACATCATCTGGATCTCCAAGAGACCATTGTATTGATAATCAAGAGTGAGAGAGGAAGCCATCTAGCTACTAACTACTAACCCAAAGGTCTACAAAGAACTACTCACACATCATCAGAAAGGCACCAATGGAAGTGGTCAACCCCTCCGTGATGGTGTCTACATTGGATCTCGTGGTTCTGGACTCTACGACGACTGGATGAAAATTTCATTGACACCTCTAGGGTTTCTGGGATATTGGGGTATTTATAGAGCAAAGAGTCAGTCCAGAGGGCACCCGAGGTGGGCAAAACCCACCAAGGCACGCCTAGGCCTCCTGGCATGCCCGGGTGGGTTGCCCCCTCCTCGGGACTCCCCCCAGGTGCAAACAGGGCCCGTTCTGTTCCTTCTGGCCCATAAAAAATCATCGTAAATTGGCATAGCATTTGGACTCCATCTGATATTGATTTTCTGCGATGTGAAAAACATGTAGAAAACAACAACTTGCACTTGGCACTATGTCAATAGGTTAGTACCAAAAAATGATATAAAATGACTATAAAATGATTATAAAACATCCAAGCTTGATAATAAAACAACATGGAATAATCAAAAATTATATATACATTAGAGACGTATCAGCATCCCCAAGCTTAACTCCTGCTCGTCCTCGAGTAGGTAAGTGATAAAATAGAATTTTTGATGTGGAGTGCTTTTTATCATGTCATATCATATTCTTTTCATCATAGCATGGACATTTGGACTTTTATGTGATTCAAAGCAATATTCTAGTTTTGACATAATAATTGAGATACTCAACCATATCAACAAGCAACCATGTCTTTCAAAATATCAATGCTAAAACAAGTTACCCCTAGCCCATCATGCTCAAACATTGATCCATTCATGAAACACACTCGAATATTAGCTACACCCAATACTTAAGTACGATCATATTGTCCCCTAGTTGGTTCTTTTATAAGAGAGGATGGAGACTCAAATTAGAAAATAAAAATTGCACAAAGTAAAAGAAAGGCCCCTTCGCGGAGGGAAGTAGTGATTTGTAGAGGTGCCAAAGCTCAAAGCGAAAATTTAGAGATAAAAACATTTTGGGAGGTGTATCCATCCCACCAACGAAAACAACTTGGAGCATCCCAACACTTTCCATGCTAGATATATCATAGGCGGTTCCCAAACAGAAAATAAAGTTTATTCCTTTTTCCACCATAACTTTCACTTTCCATGGCTAGTCGTATCCACGGGTGCCCTCCATACCAACACTTTCCAAGGAATTTATTATTTGACAACATAAAGTAAATTCATTTTTGCATTTCGGGGTTAGGCATCCCTAAAACCTTTGCCTTACTCTCGTGCAATGACAAGTGAATAAACACTCGTAATGAGAATAACACATCTAGCATGGAAAATATTAGCTAGCGATTACCGTTCCGTGAGTGGAAAAACACACAAAAGAGAAGTTCATTTTGAAAATTAGAGATGGCACATGTAAATTTGCTTAGAACGGTAAAAGAATACCGCATATAGGTAGATATAGTGGACTCATGTGGCAAAACTGGTTTAAAGGATTTTGGATGCACAAGTAGAGGTCATACTTGGTGCCAAATTAAGGCTAGCAAAAAGATTAAGAAGCGACCAACCAAGAAACGCATAGTCTCATAAGCAAGAATTAAGCATAATTTACACCAAATAATGCACCACAAGTAGGATATAATTTTCATTGCATCATTATTGACTTTCGTGTGCATAGGGATCACAAACCTTAACACCAATATTCTTACTACAGCACAATTAGTCATCAACATAACTCAAATATTACACCATCATATCTCAAAACTATTACTAAGAATCAAGTTTATTTTGTCCAATGATCTTCATGACATGTATTTCTTTCTTTCTTTATCCTTCTTGGATATCTATCACTTTGGGACTAATTTTCATGTGTTGCTTTTCATAAGCTCAAACAAATATAAGTGAAGATCATGAGCATAACATATTTTATTTCTCTCAAAACAATTTAAGTGATGCAAGAGAGAATTTCTTCAAAATTTTACTAACTCTCAAATAAATTTATGTGAAGCAAGAGAGCATTTCTTCAAAAATACTAAGCACACCGTGCTCAAAAAGATATAAGTGAAGCACTAAAGCAAGTCCATTGCTCATAAAAATTTAAGTGAAGCATAGAGAGCAATTCTAACAAGTCATGACATAATTTTGGCTCTCTCAAATAGGTGTGTCCAGCAAGGATTGATGACTTTTAAAACACAAAATAAATTAAGCAAAGACACATATCATACAAGATGCTCCAAGCAAAACACATATCATGTGACGAATAAAAATATAGTCTCGAGTAAAATACCTTTGGTCGTTAGAAGAAAGAGGGGATGCCACTTGGGGGCATCCCCAAGCTTAGTTTGTTGATCATTTTGGATAATAGATTGGGATGTCGGTGCATCCCCAAGCTTAGGCTCTTCTATGCTTCTTTCATCCATCATAAGATAACCCAAAACTTGAAAACTCCAATCACACAAAACTCAACAAAATCCTTGTGACATCCGTTAGTAAAAGAAAGCAAACCACTACTATAAGTGTCGTGTCAAACCAATTCCTATTTTGTTTTTCTATTATATCTATTGTATTCCAACTTTTCTATGGCAAAAACTCATCAAAGAAAACCATAGAGCTATCAAAAATAAGCACACAACACAAAGAAAATAGAATCAGTCAAAACAGAACAGTCTGTAGTTATCTGGAACTTTCGAATATTTCTGTAACTCAAAAAATTCTACCAAATTAGGAAGACCAGAATAATTTGTATATTAATCTTCTGAAAAATAATAATGGCAAAACCTCTTTTCTGTGATTTATGATAATTTTTTTTGTGAGCGCAAAGTTTCTGTCTTTTTGAGCAAGATCAAACAACTATCACCCCAGAAGATCCTAAAGGCTTTACTTGGCACACACGCTAATTAAAACACAACAAACACAATCATAACAGTAGCATAATTGTGCTAACACTCAAGAACAGAAAGCAAAAGGCAAAAATAAATTTTATTCATTGGGTTGCCTCCCAACAAGCTCTTCCTTGATAGCCATTAAGATAGGCATGAGATTTCAATGATGCTCACATGAAAGACAAGAATTGAAGCACAAAGAGAGCATCATAAAACATGTGACAAACACATTTAAGTCTAACATACTTCCTATGAATAGGCATTTTGTATGAAACCAAATTATCAAGACACGAAACATCTATCATATACAAGGAAGAAGAAAGACACAATAGCGATCTCAACATGAAGAGATGTAATTTAGTAACATGAAAATTCTACAACAATATTTTCCCGTCTCATAGTAATTACATGTAGGATCATAAGCAAATTCAACAAAATATCCATCACATAAAATATTCTCAGCACGATCCACATGCATGCAAAGTTGACACTCTTCCAAAATAGTGGGATTAACATTAACTAAAGTCATGACCTCTCCAAACCCACGGTTATAAAAAAATTCATAAGATTGAAAATTATCCAAATATGTGGGATCTAAAGTTGACACTCTTCTGAACCCACTTTCAATATTATTGCAAACACTATTATCAATCTCCTATTCATCATGGGGCTTAAATAAATTTTCAAGATTATACAAAGAATCACCCCAATAATGATCATTCCAACAAGTAGTGGACATAGCAAAACTAGCATCCCCAAGCTTGGGGTTTTGCATATTATTAGCACAATTGACATTAATACAATTTATAGTAAAATCATTGCAATCATGCTTTTCATTCAAAAAGCTATCATGAATCACTTCATAAATTTCTTCATCACAAATTTTAGATTCACGAATCTCAAGCAAAACTTCACAAAGATAACCTAGTGTACTCAAATCACTAGCAATTCGTTCATGATAATTCGATCTCTTAAATAGATTAGCAAGTCGATGAGGATCCATATCAAGAGATATTTAGCAAGCAAATAGAAGACACATTACACACAAGCAAAGAAGAGATCTGGCGAGAAAACGGCGAATGAAAAAGAGGCCAAAAAATACAAGTTTTTGTGAAGTGGGGGAGAGGAGAATGAGAGGCGAATGGCGAATAATGTAAATTGCAAGGAGATGAGATTTGTGATTAGGAACCTGGTTATGTTGAAGATCCTCCCCGGCAACGGCGCCAGAAATTCCTTCTGATGTCGCTTGAAGCTACGTCGATATTTCCCCAAAGAGGAAGGGATGATGCAGCACAACGGTGGTAGGTATTTCCCTCATATATGAAACCAAGGTTATCGAACCAGTAGGAGAACCAAGCAATACAATGTAAACAGCCCCTGCACACAAAGAACAACACCTCGCAACCCGACGTGTTAAAGGGGTTGTCAGTCCCTTTCGGGGTACAACACCTCAAGATAGGCAAAGGACGTGAGGTAAAATTGTAGATAGGATAAATAGATCGCGGAACAAATAAATTGCAGCAAGGTGTTTTCGTATTTTTTGGTTTAATAGATCTGAAAATAAACACAAGGAAAGAGTACATCGCAAGGCAAATATATGAGAAAGAGAACCCGGGGGCCGTAGGTTTCCCTAGTGGCTTCTCTCGGGAAAAATAGCAAACAGTGGGTGAACAAATTACTGTTCGGCAATTGATAGAACTTCAAATAATCATGAGGATATCCAGGCAATGATCATTACATAGGCATCACGTCCAAGATTAGTAGACCGACTCCTGCGTGCATCTACTATTACTCCACACATCGACCGCTATCCAGCATGCATCTAGTGTATTAAGTTCATGGAAAACGGAGTAATGCAATAAGAATGATGCCATGATGTAGACAAGATCCGTTTATCTATTGTGGCAGATATGGATACCGTCTTTTTATCCTTATTAGCAACGATACATACGTGTCGGTTCCCTTTCTGTCACTGGGATCAAGCACCGTAAGATCGAACCCACTAACGGGCACCTCTTCCCATTGCAAGATAAATAGATCAAGTTGGCCAAACAAATCCCAAATATCAGAGAAGAAATACGAGGCTATAAGAGATCACACATATAAGGGATCAAAGAACTCAAATAACTTGCATGGATATAAAAAGATATAGCTGATCATAAACTCAAAGTTCATCAGATCCCAACGAACACACCGCCAAAAGACTTACATCATATGGATCTCCAAGAGACCATTGTATTGATAATCAAGAGAGAGAGAGAGAGAGAGGAAGCCATCTAGCTACTAACTACAGACCCGAAGGTCTACAAAGAACTACTCACGCATCACCGGAGAGGCACCAATGGAAGTGGTGAACCACTCCGTGATGGTGTCTAGATTGGATCTCGTGGTTCTTGACTCTGCGGCGGCTGGATGAAAATTTTGTCAACTCCTCTAGGGTTTCTGGAATATTGGGGTATTTATAGTGCAAAGAGTCGGTCCAGGGGCACCCGAGGTGGGCACAACCCACCAGGGCGTGCCCTGGTGGGATGTCCCCTCCTCAGGACTCCCCCCAGGTGCAACCATGGCCCGTTGTGTTCCTTTTGGCCCATCAAAAATAATCGTAAATTGGTGTGGCATTTGGACACCATCTGGTATTGATCTCTTGTAAAAAACATGCAGAAAACAGCAACTCACACTTGGCACTATGTCAATAGGTTAGTCCCAAAAAATGATATAAAATGACTATAAAATGATTATAAAACATCCAAGTTGATAATAAAACCTCATGGAATAATCAAAAATTATAGATACGTTGGAGATGTATCAGGGTGGACTACTCCCTCCTCATCGTGGTGGCCGCTGGGATGTTGATGATGGCCATCGGAGATGATTCCCCCCTCCGGCAGGGGTCCGAAATGGGGTCTAGATTGGTTTTTGCGGATACAGGGACCTTGCAGGGGCGGAACTTCTGATCTACACTAACCCCAAAGGGTTTGGAATATTTGGGAATTTATAGTTCAAAGACGGGGTGCGGGAGGCCACCGAGGTGGGCACAACCCACCTGGGCATGCCATGGGGCCCTGGCATGCCTTGGTGGGTTGTGGCCCCCTCGAGGCACCCCCCAGGTGCAGCTCAGGCCCATTGGGTTCCTTCTGGTCTAGAAAAATATCTCGTTAAAGTTTCGTTGCATTTGGACTCTGTTTGATATTGATTTCCTGCGATGTAAAAAACAAGCAAAAAACAGCAACTGGCACTGGGCACTGAGTCAATAGGTTAGTCCCAAAAATGATATAAAGTTGCTATAAAATGATTGTAAAACACCCAAGAATGATAAAATAACAGCATGAATACTTTAGAAATTATAGATACGTTGGAGACGTATCAGCATCCCCAAGCTTAAATCCTACTCGTCCTCGAGTAGGTAAATGATAAAAGAAATAATTTATGAAGTGTGAATGCTAGCAAAGTGCATAAGTTTGATCAATGATAATTTAAATCACTTTTCCTAGCATCATAACATCAATTATTTCTTATAAAACTTCTCATGTTATAGTGGCAACCAATTCACATGTTAAGGTTTAAACAATGAACTCTCTTGAAACCCAACAACCTATGTTCTTAGTCACCAAGCAATTGCAATACAATTTATTCAACAGAGTTTAAGTAAGAGTTCCACATACTCAATCATCATATAGTCTTCTATGGTTGCTAACACTCACCACATACACATGAGCAAAACGTTTCAACCAGACACACAGAAAGATAGGAGCTTATTGTTTCGCCTCCCAACGTATTCACCTCAAGGGTGATGTCAACAATAATACTCATGATACCCATATTTAACTGGACATATGTGCCTAGATCTGTAGCGACCAGATCTCAAATAGTCTAGTCTCTGTGCATCAGTGTCATCCCTAGATCGGTAATGCTGACACACATAGTACTCGAGGATTTATAACAAAGTCTCAATCACACACTTATTACATCGAAATGTCTAAAAAGAGGACTTATTACAATAATATGGCTTAAGGCCATCTAAATAAGATAACAACGGAAGGCTTGGAAGATAAAGTGAGTCCATCAACTCCAACGGCATAGCTAAGTGAACGACAACGACCTATGGCACCTTACTCGTCGTCTGAAAAGTCTGCAACATGATATGTTGCAGCCCGAAACAGGTCAGCACATGGAATATGCTGGCAATGTAACACAAGAGAGTAATGAACAGAATAAATGCTATCATTGCATGCATATATGGCTGGTGGAAAGCTCTATGGTTAAAGTTTTGCATAAAGCAAAATTTTCCCTACAACAAAGGAATAAATTTTATTTAACTATCATGGTGGTTGTTAAACATTGAGAAGGTTCCTCCAACTCAATCCCAATTAAGCAATATTAATTAACCCAACAAATAAATTTAGAGTGATGAGATCAACATGATAATCCAAGAACCAGACACTCAAGATGTCCATAACTGGGGACATGGCTAACCATGATTACTTTGTACACTCTGAAGAGGTTTGCACACTTTTCCCCACAAGACTCGATCTCCTCCGTTTGATTTCTCGCACTACAAGGTGTTTGAGAAATGGATGGACAGTTACACCTACTTTCCCTTACATCTGCTAGCCCACCACTGAAAGAGGTCATGCAACCTACTCAACTATGCTACAGCCCATAATAGCTTGTGGCTGCACAGGGAAGTTTCTAGCATGAATAATCTTATGATCCCATTGAGCCTAGGTGGCAAACCGTAGGATGATCACACTGGTACTCCGGGATATCCTAGGACAACACTGGATTCTCCAGGTGCCCACAACCAATCCATCCAGATGTGTATTTAAGTAGCCACCTTAAGTTAACCATTAAATAACAATTCTCACATCTGTCATGGATACACTCACCCAATCCACGTCTACGAGCATAGCTTAATAATCCTGAGCATAACGTAGAAGTGACTCCCAAAGGTTTGATAATAAAAGGGCAATAGGTTCTACCTCATCATCTACCTCCCAAACCCACATGTTAACAGATCCTAACCATGCAATGTTTGAGGATTGGAACTAATGCATAAAAACTGGGTATTAAAGGGATATGATCAAAGTGTTACTTGCCTTGCTGACGATCTGCAAAACCTAGAGACTCGTAGTAGCATGCTTCGCACTACGGGAAATCTATCACAAACAAACAATAGCATACATAAGCACTCAAGCAAGAAGCACGGGTAAAACTCAAACAAGAAGATCCAAATAGAAAGTTCAACTAAAGAGCTTCGATTTGCAAAAAGAAACAACTCAAACGGAGCAACGAAACTCGAGATATGAACGAAACTCGAGATACACACGAAACTCGAGATACGAACGAAACAAGATTCGTTTACTAATCTGGACTAAAGTCAAATTTTACAGTACAAAAATCATGTTCAAGTTGGTTAAACAGAAACAGGGCTCCGAGACAAAGATTTAGGCGCTGGTTTCATCTAATTTGCACTAACGGCTAAAAAGTTATACTAGAACGAAGATCAGGGCAAAAATCGCGATCGAAAATAATCGGAGATAAACCCTAGAAAAATAAAACGAAACGAACAGACTAACGAACGAAAGTTCGCTAATTGAGCCTAACCGGCAAACAATGTACGTTAAAAGGAACGAACGGATGAACGTCCGCTAAATAACTAAACTGAAAAAACGAACCGATCTATCTAAAAAAACAGATCTAGGGTTTTCTAAAAAACGAACGGTTCAAACAAAAAAACGACGACGGTGGCTACCTCCGGTGGGGCGGGGCGGCGTTGGCGGCGTGGGATGGCGCGGCGGCATCGTGCGACGGCGGCGCAATGACTGGCGATGTGGGGGCAAGGGGCGGCGGCGGGGCGGTATTTAAAGGGGGGCGGGGTGGCAGCTGACTTGGGCAAGGGGCGCGAGGTCGGGGTCGTCCTCGGGAGGCGTGCCCTGGCTGGACTCGGTGGCGGCGGCGGCAGGGACTCTCCCGCAAGGGGAGGCAACGACGGCGCGGGCGCGGCCCGGCTCGGCTGGGCCTTCGGCCAAGTAGGGAGGCGAAGAGATATTTTTTAAAATAAATTCTGCCGAAACAGAAAACAAAAATCCTAATAATTATTAAAAAAATCTTAAAATGCCAAAAAAATCACCATCTAAATGAAATATTTAGAACAAAGTGAACATTTTTCTGGCCAAATAATACAATTTTGAAAAAATGCATATTTTCTAATTCAAATAAAATTGCAATAAAAAGCCAAATAAAATAATTATTTGATTTTAACATTTTTCCTCCAATATTTCTTTTATTTTGGAGAAGTCATTTTATCTCCTCTCTTTTATTTTATTATTAGAAATATTTTAGAGAGAAAAACAATAAAACCAAAATGATCCTCTTTTCAATATTTGAGAAAATTTCAAATATGAAAACAAATGAAACTCCCAACTCTCTCCGTGGGTCCTTGACTTGCTTAGAGTTTCTAGGATCAACCAAAATGCAAAAAAAGTATGATATGCATATGATGTCCTATGTATAACATTCCAAATTGAAAATTTGGGATGTTACAAGATATTTCCTCACCACATGATGCTCTCCAAAGGAGAAAAGAAAAAAGGAATAGACAGAAAAAGCTTTGACTCTTTGCATAAAAGTAAATACTGAAAAGTAAAAGATAGGCCCTTCGCAGAGGGAAGCAGAGGTTGCCATGCGCTTATTTGTTTGTATGCTCAATCCCTTAGTGCAAAAGAACATCACATTATATTGCCCCTTATGATAGCAACCTTTATTATGCAGTTCGTCGCTTTTATTTCTTTGCCATCATAAGTTCGTATACTCAATTTTCTCTTACACTGAATGATCTAACACTTTTAGAAGCAAATTTTATTGCCTTATTGCACCGATGACAACTTACTTGAAGGACCTTGCTCAATCCTTAGGTAGGTATGGAGGACACTTGAAAATAAGATTTGGGTTTAAGGGTTTTTGGATGCACAAGTAGTATCTCTACTTGGTGCAGAATTTTTGGCTAGCAAAGATGGGGGGCAAGCACCACATGTTGAAGGATCTATGACAATATAACTTCTATGTGAATATGAGCAAACATAAATAATTACATTGTCTTCCTTGTCCAACGTCAACAATTTTGGCATATAATATTTTGATGGGGTTTCACAATCACAAAAAATTTCCATGATAGTGTATTTGCATGTGAAAGTTCTCTTCCTTATACTAATTATTTGTGAATTGCTTGTATGACCAATATTGTGATTGTCAAGCCTCAAAAGATTTCACTTTCTAAACCCAATATGAAGCTACCACTAGGCATGATATAATTTTAACTTGATGACATTCAATTTATTCAACAATTTACTCATAGGATATAAGTGAAGCACAAGAGTAAATGAAAAACTACTCCAAAAAGATATAAGTGAAGACCATGCGAGTAGTTAAGTAAATAGGTAGCTATTTGAGGACTCTCTCTTATTCAAAAACTTTCAGGTCTAAGTATTTTATTAAAACAACAAGAAAATGAAAATAAAATGACATTTCAAGAGTAGCACAACTCATGTGAAGAAGCAAAAACTTAGGCTCAACTGATACTAACCGATAATTGTTCAAGAAGAAAGGTGGCTTACCTACCGGGGCATCCCCAAGCTTAGATGCTTGAGACTTATTGAAATATTAGCTTGGTATGACTTGAGAATCCCCAAGCTTTAGCCTTTGTGTCTCCTTAATTCCTCTTATATCACGGTTTCCCTAAATCTCAAAAACTTCATCCACACAAAACTCAACAAGAACTCGTGAGATAAGTTAGTATAAATCAGCGCAAAACCTTATCATTCTCTACTATAGAAAATCACTAAAATTATTGTTAAACATTGCATACTAAATGCCTCTGCATATTTAATACTCCTATCCTCAAATAGAATCATTAAACAAGCAAACATATGCAAACATAACAGCAATCTACCAAAATAGTACAGTTTGTAAAGAATGCAAGATTCATCATACTTCCCTAACTCCAAAAAATATGAGAAAAATACTACACTGTAAAATTTATCATAGCTTATTTTCCAAAACATTTCAACAATTTATCATATTCTGACTTCCTAGGGAATTTTTGCAACATCGATAAACTTTCTGTTTCCAAACAGCAACATATAGAGTTGTAAAATAAGCATAGTAAAGGCTATCAGTGCCACTTTTATTGAAATAAAATATGCAAAACATTATTATAAATAACAGCAAGAAAATCCAAACAAAATAAATTGACGCTCAAAGTAAAACACATAGCATTTGACGAATGAAAACATAGCTCCAAGTGAGGTTACCGATAATGTTGGAGACGAAAGAGGGGATGCCATCCGGGGCATCCCCAAGCTTAGTTGCTTGGATCTTCCATGAATATTACCTTGGGGGTGCCTTGGGCATCCCCAATCTTAGGGTCTTGTCACGCCTTATTCTACTCATATCGTCATCTCACCCAAAACTTGAAAACTTCAATCACACAAAACTTAACGGAACCTTGTGAGATAGGTTAGTATGATAAAGAGAAAACCATTTCACTTTTGGTACTGTCAAAGACAAGATTCATAATTGTTTCCGCACAATTTCTCCTGTATCATATCATTTCCACAATTTATATTCAGCAATATAAGCCATAGAAACAAGGAAACAAGCAAACTATGCATTGAAAACAGAATCTGTCAAAAACAGAACAGTCTGTAGTAATCTGTACTCAAACCATACTTGTGTTACTCCAAAAATTATGAAAAAATTGGACCACGTGAGAAATTTGTATATTAATATTCTGAAAAAATAATAAACTCAAAATCACTCTTCTGTTAAAAATGAGAGCTATTTTTGTGAGCGCAAGAGTTTCTGTTTTTCAGCAAGATCAAATCAACTATCACCCAACATGATCCCAAAGGCTTTACTTGGCACTTTATTGAAACTAAGACAATAAAACATGATTACTACAGTAGCCTAATCATGTGAACATGCAAAAATAGTAGGTAAAAGTGTTGGGTTGTCTCCCACCAAGCGCTTTTCTTTAATGCCTTTTAGCTAGGCATGATGAGTTCAATGATGCTCGCATAAAAGATAAAGATTGAAACATAACAAGAGCATCATGAATCATAAGTTCCTCTCTCATAATAATTTTCGGTAGCATCATGAATAGATTCATCCATATAACCATCACATAAAGGATTCTTTTCATGATCCAAAAGCATAGATAATTTATTACTCTTTATGGCATACATGTCATCATAATAATCATCATAAGTAGAAACTTTGTTCTCATCATAGTCAATTGAAACCTCTTCCAAAATAGTGGATGTATCACTAAATAAAGTCATGACCTCTCCAAATCCACTTTCATCATTATTGTAATAGGATACAACACCCTCCAAAATAGTGGGATCACTACTACCTAGAGTTGACACTCTTCCAAACCCATTTTCATCATTATAATCATCATAGATAGGAGGCATGCTATCATCATAATAAATTTTCTTATCAAAAGTAGAAGGAATCAAAGGATCATATTCATTATGCAAAGCATACCCAAATTTAGGACAAGCATTATTTTTAGCAAATAAATCTTCAAACATTTCATACTCATCAAACATAGCATCCCCAAGCTTGTGATTTTGCATATCATCATAATCATTCTTATCAATAGCATGAATGGCACCAATAGTATAGCAAACATTATTATCATATTCTGCCAAGCAAGTGCCAAAAAAGATTTTTAATATCATAAGAGACATCATTGTCTTCCCAATCATAATCATCACAACAAGTAGTGGGCATCACAAAATCATACTCAATATCATCATCCTCCATCAACATATTTGATTCACTTTCATGAGGCACAATGGTGATAGGAGCAATATTAGTTGGGAGAGTTACCTTTTTACCTCTACTTTTTCTTCTTTTCTTTTTCTTCTTCACCACCTCAAGTGTGGGTTTAATCATTTTTTCCGAGCATCTTGTTGAAGAGATTTATTGGATAGGAAGCTCCTTCTCGTTACCTGATTCATCATAAAGACAAGGAGGGTAATGGGACATATTTTCCCTTTCATTAGTACTCTCTTCATGCTCTATTTGTTTTCTTGCCTTTAGATAGTTGGCAATATAAGGATTCTCAATGCAATTTACCATACAAAACATATAAATTTCCTCTAGATAAAAATCAAGAATTCTATTGATATTAAATTTTGGAACATCCTTAGTTATATGTTTCATTTATTCATACCCCAAAAGAAGACTATGCTCAAGGGTAATCAAGGTATCACAATTTTTGGACACAATTTTATCATGAAACAAATAGCATTGGAGCTTTAAATGACCACGTTCATTGCAAAGTTCACAAGGATGGCGAAAGATATTGAATCTTTCAGCACAATCATCTAGCCTCTCTTGCAACTTTTTCGTTTCTAAATATTTATGGTTCTTACAAAATCTATCTTCCCTTTTTGGTGTGTGTGTGCACTCCCAATTTACTCCACAATAATTGACATTCTTATAGGAGACATCATTATCATGGCTAGTGCACTAATCATTAGCATTTTGGATATTCAAAGAATTCATACAAACAACATTGCAATCATGCTCATCATTCATGCCAATCATTTTATTAAATTCTTCTTCTATCAATTGAGCATAATTTTCCAAACCATCATTTTCAAGAAAGATATTATAAAGATGATCAATAATATGATGCAACCTTAATTCCATTTTTTGTAGTTTTCTTCGATAAACCAAACTAGTGATAAAACAAGAAACTAAAAGATTCAATTGCAAGATCTAAAGATATACCTTCAAGCACTCACCTCGCCGGCAACGGCGCCAGAAAAGAGCTTGATGTCTACTATGCAACTTTATTCTTGTAGACACATGTTGGGCCTCCAAGCGCAGAGTTTTGTAGGACAGTAGCAATTTTCCCTCAAGTGTATGACCTAAGGTTTATCAATCCATGAGAGGTGTAGGATGAAGACGGTCTCTCTCAAACGACCCTGCAACCAAATACAAGAGATCTCTTGTGTCCCCAACACACCCAATACAATGGCAAATTGTATAGGTGCACTAGTTTGACGAAGAGATGGTGATAAAAGTGTAATATGGATGGTAGAAATATATTTTTATAATCTGAATAAATAAAAATAGGAAGGTAGCAAATAATAAATGGGCACAAAAACGGTGTTGCAATGCTTAAAAATGAGGCCTAGGGTCCGTACTTTTCCCTAGTGCAACCTCTCAACAATGCTAACATAGTTGGATCATATGATTATCCCTCAAGTGCAATAAAGAATCACTCCCGAGTTCCTATTAGCGGAGAACAAAAGATAGGAATTGTTTGTAGGTCATGAAACCACCTCACAACTATTCTTTCCACTCGATCTATTCAAGAGTTCGTACTAAAATAACACCAAAGCAAATTCATATTCATAATACTCAATCCACACAAAGAACTATAAAGAGACCCCCAAAGTTTACGTCCGATAAAAACGTGCGTCAACCCCTATCCATAGATTACCCCAATATCATCGCGAGAATCTGCGAGTTGAATGCCATAACACATATTAGGTGAATCAATAAGATACCTCATTGTCACCTCAAGTATTCATATTGCAAGACATATATCATGTGTCCTCATCTCTGAATATTCAATCCGACAAGTCAAAACTTTGCAGTTTAAAGATTCAATTCATCATAACAAGAGTATAGAGGGGAGGAACATCATATGATCCGACTATATTAACAAAGCCCATGATATAGATCACGAGAGAGAGAGAGATCAAACACATAGCTAGTGGTACAAACCCTCAGCCCCGAGGGTGGACTACTCCCTCCTCATTGTGGTGGCCGCCGGATGATGAAGATGGCCACCGGAGATGATTCTCCCCTCCGGCAGGATGCCGGAACAGGGTCTAGATTAGTTTTCACGGATATAGAGACATTGCAGCGGCGGAACTTCTGATCTAGGTTAACCCCAAAGGGTTTCGTAATATTTGCGAATTTATAGTACAAGGAGGGGGTGCGGGAGGCCACCGAGGTGGGAACAACCCACCTGGGCACGCTAGGGGGGGCTGGCGCGCCCTTGTGGGTTGTGCCCCCCTCGGGGCACCCCCCAGGTGCAGCTCAGGCCTGTTAGGTTCCTTCTGGTCCAGAAAAAATCTCCGTGAAGTTTCGTTGCGTTTGGACTCTGTTTGATATTGATTTCCTGCAATGTAAAAAACAAGCAAAAAACAGCAACTGGCACTGGGCACTAGGTCAATAGGTTAGTCCCAAAAAATGATATAAAGTTGCTATAAAATGATTGTAAAACACCCAAGACTGATAAAATAATAGCATGAATACTTCATAAATTATAGATAAGTTGGACAGGTATCAAGCACCACGAGCGTCCTCCAACGATGCATATCCGAGGAAGAAGGAAGACTCATACTTCAGGAGATACACTCCGGCATGAGCGAACATCATGTCGCTGCCCGGACCCTGGTAAGCAAAGCTTTCCGAGCCGGCTTCAATTGGCCGACTGCGGGCGCCGACGCCTCGATGTTGGTTCAGTCTTGCGCAGGTTGTCAGGTATTTCCCAATCAAAGACTCATGCCCACCACGCCCTTCGTACTATCCCCGTCACCTGGCCTTTTGCGGTCTGGAGGCCAGATATGGTCGGGCTGCTTAAAGGTGGAGCCAATAAAAAGAAATACCTACTCGATGCAGCGTCTATGCTTCACCCTACACCTGCCCCGGAGGGAGAGCCCTCGAGGCAGCGTCGTCATGTCACCTTTAACCCGGAGGTCTCAGTTAACCATGTTAGTTCAGGATCCGAGTCTGCTTCAGGAGAGGACCTCGCAGCATCACCAGAGCAGTAGAGCTTCTGAGCATCCGCTGCCGTCAGGATGGTGTACGGATGTAGTCGTACGAGTTATGATGTTTCGTTTCATGTATGAGAGTAGTTGAACCTGGCATGTTGTTATCTTTCATGTATGAATCTATATATAATTATGTTGGAACTCTGTTTTATTCGCCGTATTTTCTACGTCATTTCGGTTTTTCTCGAGCTTTTGTTGCTGGCTTTCCCCCAATTTATTTGAATGCTTCTCATCTCGGTTGCGTTGCCTTGGGAAAAATTATAATAGGATGACGCGGGGAGGCAGCAGTAGCAACGTTCGCGAGGGTTCTCCTGTTCGTCGTTCCGCATGGCAGGAAGGATACTCACCCGAGCCGTACGTTCCACCTCCGCCTCCACCGCCAAATCCGCCCTCCACCGAGCAAATTCTGCGCATGTTTGAGAAAAGAGGAATAATGATCTGATTGAAATATTAAGAAGTGTTCAAGCTATGGTTGGACAGAATGGAAATCAGCCAGGTCATCACTCCAAGCTGTCAGATTTTCAAAGGACCAAGCCTCCCAGTTTCAGTCAGGCTATTGATCCCTTGGATGTAGATGATTGGTTGAGAACTATGGAGAAGAAGCTTGAGATTACTCGTACTGAAGAAGGAGATAAGGTTACATTTGCAACTCATTATCTTGAAGGCGCTACTACCATATGGTGGGAAAATGAAAGAGCCATGTGGTCTGCTGATGAACAAATCACCTCGTCAAGATATAAGGAATGATTCCAGAAATATCATATCCCTACAGGAATTATGAATACTAAGCAGCATGAATTTCTCGCGCTCCTCCAAGGAAGTCAGTCTGTGGGTGAATAGTTGCAGAAATTCAATCATCTATCACATTACTCCCTATATGACGTGGCCATTGAAGAAAGAAAGATTGGTCGATTTCTTGGTGGATTAAACCTGCAACTCCGGTGTACTCTCAGTACGTTTGATTTTCCAGACTTCCAAACCCTGGTGAACAAGGCTTTCATTGCTGAAAGAGAGCACAAGCTTGTCTCGAATAATAAGTCTGCCAACAATGATCACAAGCGCAAGTTTGAGCCAAGGAAGGAAATACAACCAGTGCAGAAGGCTCGTACCTGGCAACAGACTCAGGTGGAATACAAGTCCAATTGGCAACAGAATGTTAACAAGACCACCACTCAAGTCAAGAATGTCGTAATCAACCCAGTGCAAGAGGAGCGTCTGCGCAACAATTCTTGCTTCAGTTGTGGGCAAACCGGACATTTTGCCAAACAGTGTCCCAAGAACAATAGGTCGAATGCTATATTCAGGCCAAATGTCCATTGTATGGAGGCATGCCCGAACCAGCAAAACCTCACGGGATACATTCATCACATCTCCGCCGATGAAGCCCAAGAGAACCCCAAAGTCGTCATTGGTATGTTTTCTGTCAATAACATACCTGCAACGATTTTATTTGACTTTGGGGCTTCCCACTCTTTTATTTCTCGGAGTTTTGTTGCCCAAAACAAATTTCCTTGTTCGCTTTTGGGAAGAATATGCTGGTACAAACCCCGGGATCTCTAATCAGAAGCAATCTAGTCTGCCGCAATCTGGAAGTCAATGTCAACAGAGTCTGCTTCCAACTTCCTTGATACTTATTGAGTCTGATAAGTTGGATGTTATCTTGGGTATGAATTGGCTGACTCGGTATCAAGTATGCATAAATTGTGCGACCTGAGAAGTCACATTGACTAGCCAAAAAGGGCAGACTACAAAATTCTATGCTTGCAGAAGCATACCCTCAAAGGAAATGGTCTTCACAGCAGTGGCTGAATTGGAATTAATTCATGTGGTCAGCGAGTTTCTTGATGTATTTCCAGAAGAGCTGCCAGGCATGCCACCTGATCGAGAGCTTGAGTTTGCAATAGATCTTGTGCCCAGGACCACACCAATACACAAGAAGTATTACCGAATGCCTTATTAGTGGAGCTAAAGAAACAGCTTGATGAAATGCTCCAGAGAGGATATATCCGTCCCAACTCTTCACCATGGGGATCACCTGCTATCTTCGTGGACAAAAAGGATGGCAGTCTCCGCATGTGTGTGGATTACTGTCAGCTGAATGGCGTCACAATAAAAAACAAATATCCATTGCCAAGAATTGATGACATGTTTGATCAGCTCAGTGGGGCCAAGTATTCTCCAAGATTGATTTACGGACTGGATACTATCAGCTCAAGATTAAAAAGGAGGATATTCCTAAGACCGCGTTCACCACTCGATACGGTCTTTATGAATAAACAATTATGTCTTTTGGTCTCACCAACACCCCTGCCTTCTTCATGCATATGATGAATAAAGTATTCATGGACTTCCTCGGTAAGTTCATGGTAGTATTCATCGACGATATACTTATTTACTCAAGAAGTGAAGAAGAGCACAAAGAACACCTCCGAGCAGTGTTACAATGACTCCGTGAACATCAGTTATATGCCAAATTCAGTAAATGTGAGTTTTGGCTAAAGCAAGTTGGATTTCTTGGACATGTGCTATCCACCGAAGGTATAGCCGTGGACCCGAGCAAAGTAAAGGATGTACTCGGTTGGTTGCCACCCACAACCCTATCTCAGATCCGGAGTTTTCTTGGATTAGCCGGATATTACTGTCGTTTTATTGAAGGATTTTCCAAGATTGCTATACGCATGATAGACCTCCTCAACAAGGATAAGAAGTTTGAATGGACTGAGGACTGCGAGAAAAGTTTCAATGAGTTAAAGAAACGGCAGACAACTGCTTCCGTATTGACTCTTGCAGATATCTACCGCAGTTTTGATGTGTATTGGGACGCTTCCAGGCAAGGACTTGGATGCATACTTATGCAAGACGGCAAGGTAGTAGCTTATGCCTCCAGACAGCTACGACCCCACGAGGGAAATTATCCGACTCATGATTTGGAGTTGGCCGCGGTGGTTCATGCTTTAAAAATTTGGAGACATTATCTCATTGGGAAGAGGTGCCAAATTTTTACAGATCACAAAAGTCCCAAGTATATATTTACTCAACCAGATTTAAATCTCCGTCAACGAAGATGGCTTGAGTTAGTCAAGGATTATGACCTTCTAATAAATTACCACCCGGGTAAGGCCAACGTGGTTGCCGATGCGCTCAGTCGAAAGCCCGTCAGCCTAAACGTCACATTGGAATCCTTGCCTCCTGAACTCCAAGAAGAGATTGCTCAGCTCAACCTGGTCATAGTAGATGCCAGCCTTGCTAATATTTTGGAAGTTACCCCCACACTTGAGGAAGAGATCCGCAAGGCCCAGTCAGATGACACCGATCTGCAAAAGCGAGCCAAGCATATGGTAGCAAGTCAGACTTCCGATTTCTCAAAGGATCAATTCGGTACCCTCCGATTCCGGGGAAGGATTTGTGTGCCCAATCAAGCGGATTTAAGGCAAAAGATCCTGTCAGAACCCCACGAATCCTCGTATTAAATTCACCCTAGAGGTACAAAAATGTACGAAGACCTTCAGCAAATATTCTGGTGGGATGGAATGAAGAAAGACATTGCCTATTTCGTGGCATGTTGCGACATATGCAACAAAGTGAAGGCAGAGCATCAGAAGCCAGCCGGACTTCTCCAACCGCTGCTAGTGTCAAATGGAAATGGGATGATGTCTGCATGGATTTCATCACAGGACTATCTAAGACTCGCCGGGGCAATGATGCAATCTGGGTCATAGTGGATACATTAAACAAGGTAGCCCTTATCCCGATCAAAACCACATATCGAGCAGATGAATTTTCACAACTGTATGTATCCAGAATAGTCAGTCTGCATGGAGTACCTCGAACCATCATTTCTTACCATGGTTCACTTTTTACCTCTGCTTTTTGGTCCCATGTCCATCAAGCCTTGGGGACATCATTGAAGTACAATACCGCTTATCATCCTCAGACTGATGGATAGACAGAGCAGGTAAATCAAATACTCGAAGATATGCTGCGAGCATGTGCTTTGGCCCAAGGACCAAAATGGGAAGACTATTTGCCCTATGCTGAGTTCTCTTATAACAATAGCTTCCAGACCAGTTTAAAGATGTCACCGTATGAAGATTTGTATGGCCGTAAGTGCTGCACTCCTTTAAATTGGTCTCAAACCGGAGATAGCCGTATTTTTGGAATGGATCTCATGCTGGAAGCCGAGAAGCAAGTCAAGGAAATTAGAGACAGATTGCAGCTGGCCAAATCTCGACAGAAGAGTTATTATGATGCACAGCACTGGCATATCAGTTTTGAAACCGGAGAACATGTATACCTTCGAGTCACGCCTATGAAAAGCGTCAAGAGATTTCAGACTCGTGGAAAATTGGCACCCAGATTTATTGGTCCATTTCCCGTTATGACACGAGTGGGTACTGTTGCATATCAGTTGGAGTTACCCCCTGAATTTTTGGACGTGCACAACGTGTTCCATGTTTCACAGTTATGGCGATGCATATCGCCGCCTGAGAAAAGGACTGATATGACATAAATAGTGCTGGCCAAGGACTTAACATACGAAGAGAGGCCGGTTAAAATCTTGGATCAGATGGAAAGAGTCACTCGCGGTAAAGCAAGGAAGTTTTACAAAGTCCAATGGAAGCATCACACAAAGTCAGAATCAACATGGGAATCAGAAGAATTTCTAAGGGCACATTATCCAGAATGGTATTCCCAAGCAACCAAATCTCGAGGACGGGATTCATTCTAAGTGGGGGAGGTTTGTGACAAGCTCATTTTTGCCCCCTCTTTCTTTGCATGATTTCCAGTTGGTTTGAGTTTGAATTTGGAGTTTTTGAATCTTTTCATCTGGACTTAACCACTTGGGTACCCCTTGGCTTTCACCCAAGTGCTTCATCTCCCTCTCAAACCATCACTCCATTTCTGGTTCACCTCATAATATCATTTGGAATATTTTTCTTTAATGAAAATATTCAATTTCCCCTCCTAAACCCTAGCTAGCCCTTTTTGCTCCAAAGCAACCCTAATTTTTCTTGCCCATAAAATCCTAAGAAAAATCCCAATTATTCTTTGAACCCTAGGGCACCATTCTAAGCAAAAATATTTCATCACTTTTTGGAATATTTTGGCTACGGAAAATATTTTCATTTCTGGACAGAAATGGTAGTTTCTACAGCAACTACCATTTTACTAGCTCCATTGTAGCTGGTTTTTCTTGTGCATCTTCACCTTAGTAAGTGTTGGCTAGCCTCTAAAGCCCAGCCCTCAACTCCTAGTAGTTTGACCACAGTAAACCTTCAAAGTTACTGTCCAGAAACTTACCTGGAGTGTAAAACCATTTCTACTGCACCTGAAACCCAACCCAAGCCTGGTAACACTCAAAACTACCACGGACTACACGCCAGACATGAAGTTTGCGCTTAGGTTGGCCTGAGGTCACAGTTCACGCGGTGACCGTGTTCCTCCATGCGTGCTGGCATGCAAAACATGCGCTCTGAGTGCCGCTGAGCGCTTTGTTGCGCGCGTGCTCGCTGCCCAGCCTACCCGAGCGTGCCAAACCACGCCACCATCACCGTCTCGACTCACTTAACTCCGCCCTAGCACTCGCAAACGCCAAAGCTCGCCGCAGCAGGCATGGGCATGGTCCGGCCAATGCCACAGTGCACGGTGCACTATGCTCGTCGTCTTCCTCTCGCCCCTATGCCCGTCCACGCTCACCAACAGTGCCCGCATGAGCTACATCTTCTTCCCCCTCTCTCACTGACGCCGTTCGTCACCGGTTGCCGTGCACAGGTGTCCTCCGGCGGAGCCTGAAACCCCCTCACGCTAGCCTATAAATACGGCCACCCCCAGCCTCCTCGAGCACCCGCATCCACTCTCACACACTCCACAAGCACGTAGAGACTCGTAGCCCGGCCGGGCAGGTCGTTGGATGCCGTCTCCGAGCTCGAGCTCGCCGGCGATCCCCTCGGGTCGTCCCTGTAGCTCCAGCCCCTCCCAGGCTAGGGAAACCCTTCTAGGGCCTCCGCCACTCTCCAGTGGTGTCGTTCCGCCCGGTTGGAGCCCCTGGAGTCACCCCTAGTCGCCGTCGTCTTCGTCTCCGGTGACCGCTGCTCTCTGCCTCCGCTGGAGAGGCTATTTCTGGCGCTGTCCGACCACCCCTAACCACTCTATGGGTACGGGCAGATGCGCCTTTGTCTTCTCTTTCGATCCCTCCCTCTCATTTTGGCCCAAGAGCCCTTGCTGCCGGCGTGCGCTCCAGCGAAGCCCCACCACTCCCTGTTTGCCCCTCGCCCTCCACCTCACCTGACTAGTGGGGCCCGCTAGTCAGCCACTCTGTACGTGCGTGAAGCGGTACGAGTGGTGGCGCCTTGAGCTTTTACGCCTTCGACGTCACCCCCCCCCCCCCCCGTCTGTTTAATTTTAATTCAAAATTTCATTTAAATCAAAAGAACTTCAAACAGCCATAACTTTTTAACCATAAGTCCAAATACATTGATTCTTTTTGCATTGTGTTCTTTGTCCAAAAATCTAGCCGCTCACCAAAGATGGGATTTTTCCCTACTGTCTAGATTTTCTAGTGAATTTCAGAAGGTTTCTTGATGATTTCTTTTTGTGTTTTTAATCATTTTCAGAAGAGCAGGCTTGTCTTGAGGATCACCAGGAGGCTTGTGAACCTCATCAGTACTAAGGCAAGCCATGGCAACATTTTCATAGTGCCACTACAATATTTGTGATTTTCTACTTGAACAAATGATTATCCATGCATTTAAATTATTAATATGTTAATTATATTCTGTTAAATGCTTATTATAGTAAATATGCTTGATTTACAGAAAGTTTGAAGTGAACTTAGTTGGTAAGCTAAAAAGTATTTAGTTTTTGGGTGATGATAGAATAATATGTCTATGGATATGAATAATTAGTGGAATTACTTTCTTGCATAAGTAAAAATGATAAATTTGCTAGAAATGATTATGGTTGATGTAAGGTTTGATCTTAACCAGAGAAGTATCATGAGTTTTTGAGGCTCAGTGTGAGCATAGTTGACTCGGTCATTTCCGTTGATATTTGATGCATATGTTGGTGATGCATGTCATGGCATTATGACGCCGCTTACTTTCACTTAAGTTGAACCTGATAATAACTCAACTTGAATATGTTGTTAACCGGGTCATGGTGCCGCTGAATCGAGTCTTTCCCAGTGCAACCACATTTGCCGGTATGGGACGGCCTTTATTCGTTTCATTGTCGTGCCTTTGGTCAGTGCCTCCATCTAGGGAAGGTTATGGGCGTGCTGTACCCTGGCCCGGTAAGCAGGCATAACCTTGTGAGCCCATTGTTAAGTTTTTGGTACCGGGTCCCCATGTGGGATCGTGGCCCCGACGGTGGTCGTTGTGTCTTTGGTAGACACGGGGCCACCCAGGACTAGCCCGATGAGGATTGAGTCGGAGTGGCCGGGAGAGGGTCATGGCAATGGAGGGGTTTCATCGGAATGTCGTTGGTCCACCCGAATGGGAGAGCGAGGCCATGGGTTCTGTGGTGTGGATCCAGTGCACTACCTCTGCAGAGTGTATTAATATATCGATAGCCGAGTCCATGGTTAAGGACACGCTCGAAACTAGGTCACACCATGGGTCAACATTTAATGAATTTTGCACACTAAGTATGAAGTTTGCATTGTGTTGGTGGCGGGTAGGCCATCGTGTTGATTTGGACCAAATGTGGTCGTGGTTGTGATCGCCGTAAGGATCACGGGCCAACTATTGGTCATGGTTGTGATCGCCGTAAGGATCACGGGCCAAGTATTGGTCATGGTTGTGATCGCTGTAAGGATCATGAGATGTCTCTGGGTTGGCACATTTGTGATCAAGGAATGATCACGTTTGGTAAGCCAGTCCGAGGGACGAATATCACAAGAGCATGGTGACAACATATTGGATATATTGTTGCGTTATTAGAAATTGGTTAATTTTCATGATATTGTTTGTCATTATGTTTATGCTTGTTGTGAGCTTGCAAGTACATTCAATGTACTGACCTGGCATGTCATGCCAGATTTCAGGAAAGTCTCGTTGGAAAGGAGTGCTGTCCGAGTCTAGATCGTGTCCACGTTGGTGTCCCTGTGCTATGGAGTTCCGCTATGACGTTGTTCCGCTGCCGCGTAGTTGTCATGATCGAGGCCCCTTTATGTTCACTAAATAATGTACATATTGTTCAGCTGCATCGTGAGTGCCGCTTGGCCTCGCCAACTTTTGTAATATAAACTCTGATCCGCTAGCATCAATAAAGCGGTTGTTTTCTATACCAAGTTGTTGTGTGTTGCCAGAAGACAAGGTCTCTGGGCTGGCAATGCATGGTAGACCGGTTGCTTTGAGCCGGGGAGCCACATGGTGACCCATACCAAGCCTTAGGGGTTACTACCATGATGGGTTGTCCTATTTTTCCTCGAACAAACACGCAAAATTCTGAAGTCCCATGAATTCGGCTAAATTCTTACTCGCATGCCCTGGACAGACGTCCAACCATTGATCGAAAGCACCTCGGGCTGCCCCGAGATAAGCATCTACCACGCATAGAGCATTAAACTCCTGATCCAAGAAGGCTGGATTCCTTAGGGAAGCTTTTTGGTGGCGGTAATTCATTGCGCATTGGATCTCGGAGGGGGTAGCTAAGCTGGTCGCTGAGTCCTCGGGTCGAGGGGCTTCGGACGCAATCCCTGCAGGAGCATCAACTTCTGCCTCCCTGGGAGAGCCCGCAGCTCCCGTGACTCTCGCACTTGTTGCTCAGGGTTGTCTGCAAGATGATCGAGTAGGTTAAATGCCCAAAATATCTTTGCATTGGTAGTAATCAAAAAATTACCTGGTGACCAAAGGGGCGGTTCCATCCACCCCTGTGACCTCGGCTTGAGCTTCTTGTGCTTCTAGGGGTGCTTTCCTGGGGAGCCCTGATATGTCCCGCCGTATCTAGTTTTCCAAACACTTTTGCTCTTGTTTTGGACTCTAATTTGCATGATTTTAATGAAACTAACCCGGACTGACGATGTTTTTAGCAGAATTGTCTTGGTGTTGTTTGTGTGTAGAAATCAAAGTTCTTGGATTGATCTAAAAATTTACGGAGATTTTTTATGGAATATATAAAAAATACTGGCAGAAAGATATACCAGAAAGGGGCCACCCAGGAGCTACAAAAACTCAGGGGGCGCGCCCAACCCCCTAGGGCATGCCCTACGAGCTTGTTGGGCCCCTGGACCTCCGACAACCCTAACTCCAACTCCACATATACCTATTCACCAAGAAAAAACCCAGAGAGAAGAATTCATCATGTTTGATGGTACTGAGCCGCCGCCACCTCCCGTTCTTTATTGGGAGGGCTGATCTGGAGTCCGTTGGGGGCTCCAGAGAGGGGGATTTGATGTTGTCATCATCCTCAACCTTCCTCCATCACCAATTTCATGATGCACACTGCCGGGAGTGAGTAATTCCTTCATAAGCTTGCTGGACGGTGATGGGCTGGATGAGATTTATCATGTAATCTAGTTAGTTTTGTTAGGGATGGATCCCCAGTATCCACTACGTTCTGAGGTTGATGTTGCTATGACTTTGCTATGCTTAGTCCTTATCATTAGAGCCCGAGTGCCATGATTTCAGATCTAAACTTATTATGTTTTCATGAGTATATGTGTGTTCTTGATCCTATCTTGCAAGTTATATGGACCTATTATGTGTTATGATCTGCATACCTGAAGGTGTCAATAATTGGGATTCTTTATGATAATTACCGCAGTTTGAGGAGTTCATGTATTCACTAGTGCTAGTGCTTTGTTCCAATTCTCAATTAAAAGGAGGCCTTAATATTCCTTAGTTTCCTTATGGACCCTGCTGCCACGGGAGGGTAGGACAAAATATGTCATGCAAGTTCTTTTCCATAAGCACGCATGACTATATACGGAATACATGCCTACATTACATTGATGAACTGGAGCTAGTTCTGTGTCGCTCTAGGTTATAACTGTTACATAATGAATTCCATACAATGCAAATATCCATGACTGATACAATGCCTACGCTTTTGATATATTGTTCTTTGTTAAGTTACTTTCATCATTGCTGCTATTACAATCACTACAAAATTGCCACCGTTACCGTTACTATCAAACTACCATACTACTTTGCTACTGATCACCTTGCTGCAGATATTAAGTCTTCCAGGTGTGGTTGAATTCACAACTCAACTGCTAATACTAGCAAATATTTTGGGTCCCCTTGTGTCGAATCAATAAATTTGGGTTGAATACTCTACCCTCAAAAACTGTTGTGATCCCCTATACTTGTGGGTTATCAAGACCTTTTTCTGGCGCCGTTGCTGGGGAGCATAGCTCTGTTATTTGAGTCACTTAGGATTTATATCTGTTGATCACTATGAAGAATCTTAAGGATGATATAGAACCAAGATTGTTCCCTCTAAGACGAGGGGAGGTAAGGAACTGTTATCTGGGTCTAAACTTGATTCACCTTTTGTTTGAGTAAACTTGCAACACCACCACCTGCTATTAATCCTGATATGTCGCAAGTAATTGATGGTGCTACTTATGCTATGGATGATGCTATTGATGATGCTAGTACTTTTCATGAAGATGATATGCCACTAGGTGAATATCTTAATGAACAACTTGCTAAAGCTAAAGAATGTGAGAGTGGTGAAATTGACGGAATTATTGAAACAAAAAATGTATGATTCACCTACTAGACCTGATTATCCTAGATATGAATTGCCTAAGATACCCGAGGGTTACGTTATGGATGAGGAGATAGCTAGGGAATTCCTTTCTTGCAATGATAGAGATGATCTTAGGAAACTACTATGTAAGCTTAAAGAAAAACCTCTGAATGATAGAATGAAATATGACCCTCAGTATCGGATTTCGTCTTCCGCAAACCCTTGAGAGGTTCGAACTCTGGGGTGCGTGTGGAGATCTCAACCTACCCAGGCTACCAACTCGCAAACCTCACAGCCTATCGCATCGAGCTCGAAGGGAAAGGAAAACACAGCAGTTTACCTAGGTTCGGGCCACCTTGCGGTGTAAAACCCTACTCCTCCTTTGTGGTGGATTTGCCTTGAGGGGCTGAGGAAGAACTAGTACAGTGGAGAATAGCATCAGGAGGCGTGTTCTTGAGCTCATGTGAGCTGGTGAGGTGGTGAGGGTGGAATGGATCTGATCCCCCTCTATGGTGGTGGTTAGGTCCTATTTATAGTGGCATTGGTCCTCTTCCCAAATGTAGGCGGGAAGGGATCCCACAACAGCCAAATTTGAAGGGAGACAATAAGTACGCCCTATCCCAACTAAAGTGGTCTTCACCTACAAAAGTAGCTAGTCGTGACACTGCGGTGGGATCGGTGGTGACCTCCGTCCTGTCGTCCTGGCGGTCTTGGTCTTGTTCCACCAGAATGGAAACCTTTGGTTGATTCCTCGAGACTCTACGCTTGCCGCTTGCCTCCTTTGCACCGAAGAGGAAACTGGTACTCTGCACCTGCTGGCGCCCCGCCTAGCACCCGCCTGGCCTTGGTTGTTATGGCTCACGTCAGCCGAACCTCGCGAGGTGCACTTTGCACAGAAATCTCCGCTCCTCGGGAGCCAGCCTGAGGGGGCCGGTCCCCTTGGAGGTCTTGGTGTCATCCGCCTCGCGAGGGTCTTGAGTTGTTGATGCTGAAGCTGGGCCGTACCAGGCCGTTGATGGAGCCACGCCATCGGCCACAGGCAGGCAAATCTGGGTACCCCCGTATCCAAAACGTAGATTGTAGCCCCCGGGCTCAAGGCGTGCTCGGACTTGGCTTCTTGGCAAAGCCAAAGGGAAAGTGCAGAGTGTCGCAGGCCCTAGCCATCTGCGGCCTTGGACGACGCGTGGCGATTGATGGGACATGGGCGTCTCCACTTCTGCATTCTGCCTTGAAATCCGCCAATCCTGGCGGCCTCCCATTGCCACAGCAGTATGCCCCTGTAGATCGTCGCGCTTGGCCTTGTCTTCTTTTCTCCCCCAAGTTGCGATCCTTCTCGTAGACCCAGCGTCGACATTGTCCCCCCCCCCCTTGCTTCCACCATGGTCCCACGGTAGAGGAAGAAGAAAGGGAAGTCGCACGCTCCGACCGAACCCTCGCCGGCCTCGGAGCCTGCTCTTGAGCGGTCGATGGTGATCAACCAATGGTGTCATGGTGGGTGCACGGCAGATGTCAAGGGATGGCTAAAGAGAGGAGGAGGATCGAGGGCGCTGGTGGGCTCTAGAGGCAAGGTTGGCATGAGCGGGCGTGGGACGCCAGACATACCCAGGTTCGGGGCTCTCCAGAGAGATAACAACCCTAGTCCAGCCGAGTGTAGTTGGATGTTCGATAGTACAATGTTGCTCCTGGAGCTGTATGGGGGAGGAAGGAAGCTGGCCAAGGCTTGGGCTGCGCCTTCTCTCTGGTGTTGCTGTTTCGGTGGCTAGTTTTGTGCTTACTTGCCTTTCTCTCGTTACATGCCCGTATGAGCGTGGGCCCCTGGGGGGTTTTATAGATCAACCCCCCAGGGATACAATGGTAATGTTACAAGTCGGTGGGTCCGGATTGTCGGTGTCCGGGGACCCGGGCTGGGTCCTGCTGAGGGCTTGCGGTTTGCTGGGTTCCCCTAGGTGCGGGCCCCGTGTGCCTAGAGGGACTGTGCGCCGTCTTCTCGATTGTCAGGGCATGGACCAGTCGAGTCGTGTACAGTGGCTCTCCGTCAGGTTGCCGCTTGTTGTCGTTAGTGGTGAGGGCGGGGGCACTGTAGCCACGCCGGCCCTGGTCAGCGGGTAGGTGAGGGGCACTGTTGCCACGCTCCGGCTGACCAGAGGCATGGGTGGGGCACTGTTGCCTTGGTCATCATTGATTGAAGACTCGTCCCATCGTACGGCCTGGATGGGACGGGAGCTGACCCGTGGCTGGATTGCGGAGCATGCCACGGGTGGAGCTAGTTTATCGAGGAAGCTTCGGTTGTGTCGGGTTCAGCTATCTTGCGCTACTTGTTGAGGTCGAGTCGACGCATCTTGCCGGGTCAGAGAGTTTGGCTGGGTTGCGGGGCTCGGCCGGGTCGAGCGACCCGGCCAAATGCGTGCTAGTATGAGGGGCGGTGCCAGCCCCGTTGTTTTTGAAAAGGATCCGGGTTCCGTTGCCTGCCCGGGGTTCATCCACCCGACAATAGTCCCCGGAGCTGTGAAGGTCCGCCGTCTTCGGATGGGTGGGCCTTCGTAGTTTCCCCCTTAAGCAAGGAGGATTCTGTGAGCGCCGGGTCCGGCAACACCCGTTGTGCGCCGGTTTTCTCAGAAACCGGATCGCGGCATCCCGGCCGTGGCGGAACCGAGAAGTCCGTCAAATCTTGGGGCAATCCCTCGGGCTTGGCACGGGAGCTATGTGGTGCTCGGAAGTCGGAGGGGCCTGACAGGCCACGCGCGTGACGGGACTGGCGCCGGGCTGGGGCCCGCCGCCACGCACCCTTGGCCCACGCGTGCGGATTTATTGCGGCGTCCGGGGGCCGGTTGCTCTTCCTCGGGCAGTTACTGCGGGTGTACGTGCGCACTTATTGCGGGGTAGTGGAACGGGCACGTGGAGACGATCCCACTCCCCCATGTTCGAATCGAGGGTTATAAATTGAGGGGTGGCAGGGGGCGGCAGACATCATTCTTGCTCGCGCCCTCTTGTCCCCTTGCTCTTGCTCCGCTCTTTGCAACCGACGCACTGCGGTGCCCGCTGCTCCGAGCAAAACTCCTTCGTCGCCCATCTTCTTTCTCCTTCCTTCGATCATGGCACTTCTGTCGGGCTCCTGGATGGGTTCGAATGTCACCACCGAGGACATCACCCATCTTCGGGCGACCCGGCACCTGCCGCGGGAGACGGACGTCGGCGTCCGTCTACCGCTCGGCGAGTAGAGCCCTCGGCCCGACGAGCAGGAGCGCGTGGTCTTCCTCACGCACTTCGAGCGCGGGTCTGGGCTGCCGGCGAGCACCTTCTTCCGCACATTCCTGGAGGTCTTCGGGCTCCAGCCGCATCATCTCGGTGCCGGCGCCATCATCCAGCTCTCCGGTTTCGTCACCCTCTGCGAGGGGTACCTGGGGGGCGAGCCCACGATCGACCTCTGGGCGTGCTTCTTCTCCCTGAAGCAGCAGGGCCCGTCGGTCGGAGAGTTTGCCGACTGCGGTGCCGCCGACATCTCGAAGTGGTTAGGGGCGGACTCCCCCAAGATACCGCTGGAGGATTCTGCCAAGAAATGGCAGAAATCCTTCTTCTACGTCCGCAACTTGGGTGCGGATCGCATCAATCTTCCGGTCTTCGCCATCGCGCCGCCGCGGGCGAAGGCAAACTGGGGCTACTCACCCAGCCGCCCGTCACAGGAGATTCTCAATCTCTGCGAGCGGGTGACGGTGATGAGGACATAGGAGGGGCTCACCGGCACCGACCTCGTCGCCGCATTCATCATGCACCGGGTCCTCCCACTGCAGAGGCGCTCCTGCCTCATCGGCGAAATGGTCGGCCTTCAAGACCCCAACCGCATGGGGTCGACGCGGCTGACTGCGGAGCAGATCGCGCGCCGCGTGAATGACATCTCCAAGGCCGACCTAGAGGAGGACCAGCGGTTCAGCAAGGTACCGTATAGCGAGTCTAACCTGGTGCCGCAGGTGAGTGTCTAGTCGTCTTACATTGCTGCTGCGCACCTTCTCGTCCATCCTGAAGCAACGCGGGAGGTGCTTCTGAACGCGATCCGGCATCCTTACACCCGGGTTCCATCGCAGGTGGCGCCGGTGGTGCCAGAGGACCCCGCGGTCCACGGCGGGGAGGAGGAGGCCGAGGCCGACGCCGGCGCTGGGCATCATGCGGGTAAGTCTTGTATTTTTCTTCATGTGTCTTGAATTGCTGACCACGACACTGTGCAGGGGATGCTGATGCCAGTTGTTAGTGCAGCGGTGTTGGGCGGGGTAGGCGGCGACGCGAGCGGAGCCGGGTCTTCAGGCGGCGCCGAGCCGCCCGCATGGGAAAGACAGTGTTGCGCCGCTACCCCGGGCCCCGAAACACATGGCGGACCCTACCGGGGCTGGGAGGCCGGCCAAGAGGAAGCGCGGCGCCGGGCACGGGAGGCCAACCCCAGTCTCGGTCTTGTCGGGGTAAGCTTCATCTCTCGTACGCATCCGGATTGTTGAGCTAGCCTTGTTTCTTTTTTGCTCATTCTGTCTTCTTCTTCAGGTCGCCAATCGCGCTGGTGAGGGCGGCGGCGGATGCCGCAGCCGCCGAAGGGACCGCGTTCCACAGGAGCCGGTCCGACCTCGCCAACCAGGCCGAAGTGGAGGGATGGGCCGACTCGGACCTCGGCCTGGACCCGAACGATGTCGAAGGCTTGGCCTGGCGGAACAGGAACAGGGCCGAGGCGGAGATGGAGGCAGCGTCGGTCCGGGCTTGGACCGACACGGCGACGGCATGGGTGCGAGTTGGCGCGAAGCCGGCCTGACGCGAGATGCCAGAGGGGATGGTGGTGGCGGCGACGGTCTTTGAGCCGTCGTTGGTGAGGGAGTGCGGCCGTGAAGGCCGGGCTGAGGTGGTGATCCTCGACCGGGAGGTCGTGGAGGTGGAGGATGATACCCCGCCATGGGTCGACGTAGTTGGGCGAGCGGGGGCTGATGGCGGTGGAGGCGGCGCCGTCTTGGAAGAGGCGCTGCGGGCGGCGGTGCCAGAGGCGCCGCCGGTGTCGGAGGAGGCACCGCGGACGGCGGTGCCGGAGGCCACCCTGGCAGCTGGGCCGGTGGTGGCGCAGCAGGCCGTCCCGACGTCTGGATGCGACGCTGGATGCTGTCAGCCGCCGCCTGCGTGGCTGGACGGACCGGCTCGAGGCCTTCGCCCAGGCCGAGGTGGACCGGATGCGTGACCTGGAGCGCGCCGTTTTGGTAAGCGTTTACTTCCTCGCAATTTCTTCTTTCTGGGGGCGCGCTAGCGCATCCACTGGGTGTAGCCCCCGAGGTTCGGGCCAACTACGTAGTAGTTGGGTCAAATCTTTATAGCGTTGTCCTTGTTCTGACTTCTGCCTTCTTCAGCATCTCGACACCTACCGGGTCGCCGCCTTCAACCGTCTCCTGGGCAAGTACCGGGAGCTCAAGGAGCAGCTCGCCGCCAAGGAGGAGGAGCTTCGCATCGCCGCAGGTATCCTTGTGCTCTTTTCTAGTGGGGGCGCGCTAGCCCACCCACTGGGTGTAGCCCCCGAGATTCGGGCCAACTGTGTAACAGTTGGGCCAAATCTTAACTCTTGCTTTCTCATTCGCCGAATCCTTCTTTTTCACAGCCGAGATGCTGTTCTGGCGGACTCGTCTGCTCCAGGCCGGTCATCACTATGACTGGGTCGTTGCCGACACCGGCCTTCTTGGCGTCTAGGCGGCGCAGGCGAGGGCGGAGGCGGCCGCGGCCCGGCGGTCTGTCGACGAGGCCAACCAGCTGCATGAGCAGCTGGCGGGTCACAAGAGCCGCCTCGAGGCCGAGGTGGAGCTTCTTAAGGCGGAAGCCGCCAAGGTGGTGGAGGCACAGCAGGCCCTGGTCAAGGCAGACCAGCAGCGCGGCCTGCTGGCCGACGACAAGGGCCGGCTCCAGGCCGAGGTGGATCGCCTGTGGGGGCAGGTCACCACGGCTGAGGGGGCCCCTCAGGACGAGGCTCGTCGCCTCGAGGCAGACGAGAAGGCGGTCGACGACAAGGACGCCGAGCTGAAGGAGGCCCTTGCCAAGGCGACCGATCTGGAGAAGGTGCTCCAGGAGCGCGACCGCGCCATTGAACGGGAGCGGCGTGGTACGTTGCTCGAAGCGCAGCACCTGGAAGAGTCCTTCTCCAGTAAGTGTTTTTTCTTGCATTTTGTCGGGTCGGGATCCGGCCTTTCGTCCTTGTTGTTCTTCTTCTGATATGCTTCTCCTTTTGTGGCAGGGGCCTTCCCGGAGACGCAGCGGCTAGCGGAGGAAGCCGTCCACTATCAGCGCGACTCGACCGGAGTTGTTAGGTCCGGGACGGATCCGCGGGTGGCGTGGACCTTCCCGGAAATCATCGCCGCCGCTGAGGCCCGCCTGCGGGTCCTGGGAACGCAGATGGGGCGGCTGTCCCAGGCCGGCACTGTGATGACGACGGCCCTTTGGCCGGACTCCGTCGAGCTGAGCAGCTTCACGCACCTGGCCTGTTGGTTGGAGATGGGGCCGGACCGGCTTCACGAGTGGCGCGTCTCTGTCGCTCGTACCGGTGCTAAGATGGCACTCCGGTTCGTGCTGTCTTGGCATCCGGACCTGTAGCTAGACGCATTGATGGGCTAGCGGGCCGGTTCGGAGCAGCTCTTGCAGGAGCAAGCCGTCCGGATTGCCTCCCGGGCCAGCTACATCACCGAGTTCGCCTTCCACGATGAGTTCCACCTGGAGTGGACAGAAGACGGCAGGGTCGTGGACGGTGATGACTATGGCTTGCTTGTCCACGATCTGGAGGGGAGCTCGGAGGAGAAGGGTGTCTACCGAGATGGGGGTGCCGAGGAGGACACCGGCGCCTCGCTGGACCCGGAGGCCGCCAGGGGAGAGCCGTCAACGTCGCGACGCGGCGCTGGAGATGCCTGAGATATTCTATGTAGAATTTTTTAAGTAGCAGGTCCACGCACCCACAGGGGGGTTTAGGGTGTAACGAACTCGGGCCATGGGCCTTTTCTTAAATATTTGTGTGCAAATGTCGTGAGTATTTTTGCTCTTGCCTTCTGTTTTTTGGACCGATTTCATGCACTTTTCCTTTCTCAAACCTCCCTCCCCCCCCCCCCCCGCGCAAGTCAGAGGGCCGAGGCTCCGGTCCGTGACAAGGAGTTCGATTCTTCGAGAGGAGCGCGCAGAACTTGGGCCCTTCGAAATGTTGAGCACGAGCGAAACACCCACTGGGCCGGCTGGCAGCAATACGGCGAAGTCGGTTGGCGAGCAGCCCGTCTTGCGGCTGTTTATTTGATGAGCGGCGGGCCGGGTTGATCGACCCGGCAGCCTTTGACTTAGTGTATGAAGCGTAAAGGAGCTCTGGCCCGTTTTGCTTGCCAGCCGACAGCCAAAGCTGGATCTGTGGCTTTAGGGCGAAGTTGGGGACCGCGGCATCCTAACTGTATCAGGAATCACCAAGTAAGGCGGCGGGGTGGCGACCGAGCCGGCCAGCCTCGGAGACCCCGGGTCGAGCAAGTCGGACCGGTGGCCGGGTTCAGTGGCATAGTGATGCAGGAAAATAGGGACACAATAAATTGGTCGCCAAAAGGCAGCCCCCGAATCTCGTTCGGGAACCCCATAGTTTCATGCGTTTACAAAAGGCGATGATACATACACTCGTGCGGCTAACTATAAAATGGGCAGAGGAGTTCCGCATTCCATGGCCGGGTCTTCGCCGGCGGTGTCCTTCTTGCGCTTCCTCGACTTGCGTGCATCGATGAGGTAGTAGGCGTTGCGGTCGCGCAAGGCCCTGCCCACGATGAATGACCCTCCCATGGAGGGGACAGCTTGTGCTGGCCTGCTTGCTCTTGGACAAGTCGGAGGATGAGGTCGCCCTCGTGGAACGCGAGGGGCTTGACCTTTCTTGTTGTGGTAGTGCCTCAGGCCTTGCTGGTAGATGGCAGAACGACTGAGTGCCAGGAGGCGTGCTTCTTCGAGCAGGTCGACACCATCTTCGCGGGCTTCTCTGGCTTCGGCTTCGGTGTACATCACGACGCGCGGCGAGTCGAACTCGACGTCGGTCGGGATGATGGCTTCGGCTCCATAGACAAGGAAGAAGGCGGTGAACCCGGTCGACTGATTCGGCGTGGTGCGGAGACTCCAGAGAACGGCTGGCAACTCGTCAAGCCAGCTGCCAGGTGAGCGGATGAGTGGCTCGACGAGTGGTGGCTTGACGCCGGACAGGATGAGTCTGTTGGCCCGCTCGACCTGCCCGTTGGACTATGGATGTGCAACGGAGGCCAGATCGAGGTGAATGCCGGAGACAGAGCAGTATTGCTCGAGCGCGCCCTTGGCGAAGTTGGTGCCGTTGTCCGTGATGATGCTGGTCGGCATGCCGTATCGCACCGCTATGTCCTTGATGAACCGAACGGTTGTTGGCCTGTCTAGTTTCTTGATTGGTCTTGCCTCGATCCACTTGGTGAATTTGTCTACTGCCACCAGCAGGTGTGTCATGCCACCTCGAGCGGTTTTGAAGGGTCCCACCATGTCGAGTCCCCAGACCGAGAAGGGCCAGGTGATCGGTATGGTGCGGAGTGCTGACGTCGGCTGGTGGCTGCGTTTGCTGAAGCGCTGGCATCCCTCACACTTGAGGACGAGCGACTCGGCATCTTGGAGGGCCGTGGGCCATTAGAAACTGTGGCGGAACGCCTTGGCCACCAGGGATCGCAATGCGGCGTGGTGCCCGCACTCGCCCTGATTTATGTCGAGGAGGATGTCGATGCCCTGTTCCTGCTTGACGCAGCGCTAGAACACGCTGGTGGAGCTGCGCTTGACGAGCTCGTTGTTGATGATGTTGTAGGTGGACACCTGGCGCTGCACTTGCCGAGCTTCGATCTCATCCATGGGGAGAACCCCATTCTCCAGGAATTCTGATATTGGGAGGGCCCAAGATGGAGCCGTAACCACGGCGAAGACGGCCACCAGGGTGGGTTCCGTGTCGGCAGCCCCCGAGCCGGGTTGGGCAGCCCCCGGGTCGGGGATGGCTACGGCCGGGGCCGGGGCGATGGTTGCCGGGTCGAGCTGAGCAGCCCCCGGGCCGGGTTCAGCAGCCCCCGGCCGAGTTCAGCAGCCCCTAGGCCAGACTGGGGTGCACCGAGTCGTCTGGAATGTGGATGGACTCGGAGTCCGGAGATGGCTTGACGGACGGCTTGCGCAGGTGCTCGAGGGAGACGCCAGACGGGATGGCTTGTCGGAACGAGGCGATCTTGGCAAGCGTGTCGGCTGCTTTGTTCTCTGCGCGCAGGACATGGAGGAACTCGCAGCCCTCGAAGGATCCAGACAGCTTCTAGACGAGGAAGCGGTAACTTGCCATGTTGGAGTCGCGGGCATCCCATTCGCCGGAGCACTGCTGCACCACCAGGTCCGAGTCGCCGTAGCACAGGATGCGCCGGATGCCGAGTTCCTTGGCAAGCCGGAGGCCGTGCACGAGGGCTTCATACTTGGCGATGTTGTTGGAGGCGGCGAAGTGGATCTGGAGTGCGTAGCGGAGCCGGTCGCCCTTCGGGGACGACAGTACGATGCCGGCCCCCAGGCCGAGTCGCATCTTGGATCTGTCGAAATGCATGCGCCAATGCGTCGAGTCGGGGGGTGGCGGCAAGTACTGGGTCTCGGTCCACTCGACGAGGAAGTCGGCCAGGTCTTGAGACTTGATTGTGGTGCGGGGCTCGTAGAGGATGGTGTGGCTGGCTATCTGGATCGCCCACTTGGCAACCCGGCCGGAGGCATCCCGGCACCTGATGATTTCTCCGATAGGCGCCGTGCTGACCACAGTGACGACGTGCTCTTGGAAATACTGCTTTAGCTTCTTGGTGGTAAAGTACACGCCGTAACACATCTTCTGGTAGTGCAGGTAGTTCTGCTTGGAGATGGAGAGCACCTCGCTCAGGTAGTAGACTGGGCGCTGGACGGCTTGGATCTTGCCCTTCTCTGGTCGCTCGACCACCAGCACCGTGTTGACCGCCCGCGAGGTCGCGGCTATGTAGAGCAATAGCAGCTCCTTGTCGGTCGGCGTGGCCAGGACTGGTGCAGTGGAGAGCATGCGCTTGAGGTCTTGGAAGGCCTCGTCTGCCTTGTCGTTCCATTCAAACAGGTTCATCTTCTTCATCAGCTGGTATAGGGGTAGCGCCCTCTCGCCCAGCCGGCTTAGAAACCGGCTGACCGAGACCAAGCATCCGGTGATCTTCTGGACATCGCGCAGCCAAGCCGGCCTGAGCATGCGCTCGATGGCCTTGATATTCTCTGAGTTCGCCTCAATGCTGCGTTCCGAGATGAGGAAGCCGAGTAGCTTTCCGGCCGGGACGCCGAAGACGCATTTTTCTGGGTTAAGCTTGCCCTTGTATTCACAGAGGTTAGCGAATGTTTCCTTAAAATCGTCGAGGAGCATGAGGTGTTGCTTGGTCTTCACCATGATGTCGTCCACGTAAACGTGGATATTGCGGCCGAGTTGCGGCAGCAGGCATTTCTGCATGCAGCGCTGGAAGGTGGCACCGGCGTTCTTCAAGCCGAACGACGTGGTGATGTAGCAATACACCCCAAAGGGCATGATGAAGGATGTCTTCACGGCATCGGCCGGGTCCAGCTTGATCTGGTGGTAGCCAGAGTAAGCGTCCAGGAAGGACAGGAGCTCGCACCCGACGGTCGAGTCGATGACTTGGTCGATCCATGGGAGAGCGAATGGATCCTTGGGACAGGCCTTATTGAGGCTGGTGTAATCGATACACATGCGCCAGGTCTTGTTCTTCTTCAGGATGAGGACTGGATTGGCCAGCCACTCGGGGTGAAACACTTCCATTATGAAGCTGGCCGCCAAAATCTTGGCGACCTCTTCACCAATGGTTCTTCTCTTCTCTTTGGAAAATTGTCGTAGGGGTTGATGGACAGGCTTGGCGTCCCTACGGACGTGAAGTTTGTGTTCGGCCTACTTCCTCGGGATACCCACCATGTCCTTGGGGGTCCATGCGAAGCTATCCCGATTCTCACGGAGGAAGTCGACGAGCTCGCCTTCCTATTTGCTGTCAAGGCGGGCGCCTATGACTACGTAGTTGCTGCAGCTGGGGTCTTCCGGGTTCAGCTTCACTTTCTTGGTCTCCTTGGAGGGTTTGAAGGCAGGCTCGTCGGCCGGGTCCTGGGTCGGGATCGACGCAACGGAGGCCTCGCCTGCCATGGCGACGATCCGGTCGAGCTGGCGCCGCTGTCGGCAATGACCAGCGACTCGGCCAACTTGGCACCGTCTCGGGCGCACTCCAAGGACTTGAAGTAATCGCCGGCGATGGTGATGAGGCCCTTGGGACCCGGCATCTTCATCTTGAGATACGCGTAATGGGGAACCGCCATGAACTTGGCGACCGCGGGCCGGCCCAGCAATGTGTGGTACGCGCTGGATAGGTCCAGCACCTCGAACCAGATTGGTTCGCGTCGGAAGTGGCTGCTGTCACTGAATAGGACATCGAGCCGGACCCGGCCAATGGGAGAGCAGGAGAGGCCAGGCACGATGTCGTGGAAGATCGTCCGGGTTGGCTCTAGGTCCTCGGCCTTGAGGCCGAGCTTGGTCATCGTGTCGCGGTAGAGGATGTTGATGTTGTTGCCGCCGTCGATGAGGACTCGAGAGAACTTGCATGTGCGCCACGCGATGATGGTGGGGTTGACGACGAGGGCGTAACCACCCGGTCTCGGCATGACCGCCGGGTAATCCTCCCGGGTCTAGGTGATCGGGCGATCCGACCAGTGCATGAACTCCGGCTTGGCCGAGACGCGGTGTTCACCTCCTGCCGAAGGAGGCGCTCGCTGCTCTTGTCGTTGCCGAGGCTGGTGAAGACGACGTATGCCGCGTTTTGGTCCGGGTAGGCGTCGTCGCGCATCGCGCCGCCAACGGGAGGCGGCGGTGGAGGCGGAGGCGGCTGTCCCGCGCCTGGAGCTGGAGCCGGAGGAAGCGGGACGTCACCCCTCATGATGCGCTTGGTGATGGCGCACTGCCAAAGCGTGTGCGTGGAGGGTCTTGCGCCGCTGTGGTGCTTGCAGGGGTGTCGAGCATCTCTTTGAAACTCATGGCAGGTTGCCATGCCGTTTTGTCGGTCTGCCGGCGCTTCGCCACCGGGTCCGCCGCGGGCTCGGTAGCCACGACGAGTCGGTTGTCGTGGTGCTGCGCCAACTGGTCGGCCTTGTGCTTGTTGTTCGAGTGATGCTGCTGCCGGCTGCTTTTGCCGACCGTCTTTGGAGGGGGAACCGGCTTTGCCTTGCCGGCTTCATCCAGCGCCACCTGGATCTTCATGGCGGAGTCGGCGTTTGCATATTTGTCTGCCGTCACCATGAGCGCGGCCATGGTGACCGGCTCGGAGCGTAAGAGCTTGTGCTTGAGGAGGGTGCCGTCTCGGCACCCGCTGGCGAAGTACTGGATCACCTGGACTTCATGGACGCCCTCACAGCTGTTCCGGAGCTCGGTCCAGCGTGCGAGGTACTTGCGACCGGTCTCCGTAGGCCCTTGCACGCACATGGCGAGTTGGCTAGGGCGGCCGGGTCACTTTTAGGTCCCCGTGAAGTTGTGGACGAAGGCTTCCTCGAAATCGACCCACGTGTTGATGCTGCCCATCGGCAGGCTGTTCAACCACGTGCGGGCCGACCCTTGGAGCATGAGCAGTGCGTAGCGCACGGCGAGACGATGATGGGCACCGGTGATGCCAATGGTCGTGGTGTAGTCGGTGAGCCAGTCTTCTGGCTTCACAGTCCTGTTGTACTTCGGGGTGTCGCGGGGGAGCATGAACCCTTTGGGGAAGGGCTCTTCCCGGATGCGTGGGCCGAAGCATGCCGGCCTGATAGCGCCGCTCTCCTCCACCTCCAGGGAGCGAGCAAGCTGATCGAGGCGGTGGCAAGCGTCGGTGTCGTCGATGGCGCGCGGGCCGAATTGACTTGCGGCCAGGCCATGGGGGGCCGGGTCGGTTGGAGTCGGACGCAGGCCATGCTGGCCGGGTCCGTGCTGGATCTCTGGGATGGGCTTGTTGCCCAATCCGCCAGCGGGTGTGGCAGTCGGATCGCGCCGAGTCCGAGATCGGCCAGAGTGCACTCCGGGTGGCGAGGAAGTTGTATGTAGAAGTTCGCCGGGTCCCCCAAGGCGGACGGAGCCAGATCCCATCGGCTTGGCGAGCTGGTTGAGGCGGTCCTGCTGGGTGTTGGCCGCGTTGAGAAGTTCGCTCATCCGCCCGATGTGCTCCTTCAGCTCCTCACCCGTGAGCTGGTCCAGGCCGACTGCGCCTGCCTGGGCAGTGCGCATGTTCTTAGCTGGGGTCTCGTAGACGGTCGGGACGGCGCCAAGAGCCCGGCCGATTGCTCCTCCCAGGGCACGCACGTCGGCGACCCGGCGTGGCTCGGCCACGGCGGGCGTGAATCCGTAGACGGCATTGAGCTCCAGGTGAGTGGTGTCCAGGCGATGCTAAGTGGCGGTGAGCGTCTCGGACAGGTCCAGCATCTGCTGGCGCCTTGCCTCGAGCTGGTTTCGGGCCTCGGCGACATTGGTGGCGTCGACGTCGATGGGGATGGGGATGCGAAGGCTCTGCATCACGGCGCGCAACGGATCGGACGGCTTGGTCTGTTCTGTTGTGGCCCTGGCTTCGGCGGTCTTCCTCGTCTTGCTCGACGAGGATCCTTGAGTGATTCGGCGATGAACTCGCTCCCGACGGCCACTACCCCTCGGCCTGCGGACGACACGAAGGTGTTGTCCCAAAGGCTCCCAGAGCAGGGGGAGGTGACTCTAGAGACGCCCCAAGGCGAAATTCCAGACGCCGGGCACACGGGGTGTAAGATCCCCACGGATTGTGCTGACGGGAGTCACAGCAAGCCAGGCTCCCAGCCGAACACTACACCGGAACCCCCAAAGGTTCCGGATTCGGGCAGGCAGCCCGTCGCTAAGGAGGGAGAGCCGTCCGTGCCGATGACTTCTGTTACGCCAGAGGCGTCGGATAGTCTGCTGGAAGCGCTTCGCGACGCTTCCATGGATGAAGAGCACCGTACTCTTATGAGTGCGGTGATTCAGAGGGTTTGGTCCACCAAAAGCGGATTGACCGAAGCTTTTACCAGCCTCCTAACAGGTTTTGAGGTAAGTAATTAAAAGTTTGGAAATTATCGCCCAATAGATAGTAGCCCCTGATACTCTGTTTGGTGTTCGGAAAGAAAAGCCAAACGGAGGGTCAATTAAAGTCCGCATGAGTCTAATAGTAGGTGTCTATGTGAATAAGCAGGCGGTGCTGCTTGCCGCTGCTGTCCACACGGCGGAGGTCACCAGACTCAGACGGGACCTGGAGCAGGCCCAAGGAGAGCTCAGCCTCACGAAGAGGCAGCTCGAAGCGAACAAAGGTGAGTGATACCCCGTTCACATATTGTAAAGAATAGACAAAATTGGTGATTCTAACAACAAAGCGTCGTGACTTTGTAATAGGGGCCATGACCGAAGTGGCGTCCCTGAAGAAAGCGCTGTCAGAGGCCGAAGACAAGGCGGCCATGGAGCGCATTGAGCGCGAAAAGCAGAATGCTAGGGTGGGCGAGGTACAGCAAGAGCTCCAGGAGCTCGGCAAGAAGTTCAAGTCCTTGGAGCGTGACCTCAAGACGAAGGAGTCTGAGCTTGCGAAGGCCCTTTCGAGTATAAAAGATGCCAAGGTCGAAGCCGAAAAGGCCCAGCAGGAAATCTAGGTAGCCAAGAAGATTGCGGCGGGTAAGACATTCTTTATGCAAAGCAAGCATGTGGAGGAGACATTTCTTTTACTTACCCAAATTCGGAGCTCTCCAGGGGCGTTCGCAGATCTTCCATGCAGCATATCAGATGCTGCGGAGTTCTACCGTGCCGAGGAGGGGAGCTCAACGGAGAAGTTGTTCTGGTCCTAGTATGCTGGAGCCGAACACCCGATGCCTCTGAGTGACCAATTGAAGCAATTGGTTGAACTCCACAGGGCGGCCGAAGTGGCTATGAAAGATTTCATAGTCCGGATGTGGCCTGGTGAGCCCCTGCCCGCTAGCTACTTCGGCTTGATAAAGCGGATGGTGAATGCCTGTCCGTGGCTTGAAGTGATCAAGCGATCCATTTGCATTGAGGGTGCCCGCCAGGCCTTTGCTCGTGCGAAGGTGCATTGGGGCAAGCTGGATGCGGAGAAGCTGGTGAAGGATGGACCGCCGGAGGGCAAGGCGCATCGTTGTCCCGAAAAATATTATGATGGCGTTATGAAAGGCGCTCGTCTCGTGGCCGATGAATGTACCAAGGACATGATCTTTGAGTGAATGTATTTCTGTCATTTTTGTAATATAAAGACGAAGTTACTTGCGCTATATAGCGCTTTTTGATTTGAAATATTACCTTCTGTGCGGCTGTTTATAAAATTCTGAAAGTAGGCCAGTCGTCGGCTTCCGCCCCCACATAACTAGTACCGGGGTGTTCCTGGAAAAAACCCAGACACTCTTTATCCAAATTTTTGTTCCCTGAAGGAGGTGTTTGGTGCAGCGAACAAGGCAATCGAACTATGCGGCTTTATAACTTTCACTTAGCCATAGAAGTCAACAATTTTAAATTTCAGCGAAGCCCCTAGAATTCGGAAAGCTGAATTGGGGAGCTATATACGCCTAAATCAGACGGGGCCGATTCCTCGCCTAAAGCGGAAAAAATCTTTAAGGATTTTAGGACCTCTTGAATAGCGACCAGCTCTCACCGCATCATGCCGGTCAGTTTTCGGCTTTCTCTACTGAGGTGCTTGTCCGGAAGAACCGGGACACAATCGCAGTAGTTCTCCCTGCGCTACCTTAGCCGATATAACAGAACGTAAGGTACCAAAACAAGGGAGCCGGGCAAACCCAACTATTGACCCAAGACATGATTCGGAGCTGATGTGATGAGCACATGGATACATCATACATGACATTTCAGAAAAGTGCACAATTTAGTTGGAAAGAATTACTAAGCCGAATCAAGCAAACATATGGCCAGGTGAACGCTAACTTAAGTTCATACTATAATCTTGAATACATGGCTACACTTTCATCTCCATTTTTGTTGGTTGAAATTAGGTATCACAAGGAATAAATCCAACAACCAATGAGCTCTTGAAGCAACCGGTTTGGAGGAACAAGTTTGGAGAAAACAAGTCTCAAGTGAAGCTAATGATGTCAGTTTTTACCTCTGATATTTTTGTGTGCCACACCCACGTGATGGAGAGACGGTCCCATAGGGGTATATCAACAGAATCTAAATCAAATTATCTTTCCAATGCAAAAAACCTCACATCATTTGGTGTTGTGAGTCAAAAGTACTAGTCATTCTCGTGGAAGGTGTCCAGGCTGTCAAGACTTCGCGAATTTCCGAGGAGCTCTCCAACAACTCCCAAAGTCGACTGCTTATTCACCGAAGGAAGCCATGCAAACCTGCTTACTTTTGAAACCATTTTTCACACCTAGCTAAGAGGGGTTGTCCCTGCTATAAAACCCCATCTCCCCCATCCTCTAGGAAACCTTTTGTCAAACCATTTAGCTACAAGCTTATGCAGCAAGACTGCTAGACAGATCCGAGAGATCTTGCTACCTTTGCTCTTGTGAGTTCATTCGGATTCGCGAGAAGGAGCCTCTGGTTCCCCCTAGTTCGTGCTCTACGGTTCCGGCCGTTTTGTGTGGATTAGTCCCGGTTTGTGGTTCTACGATTGTTCGGACAGCGGGTTGGAGTTCTTGTAGCTTCGGTCAGCCATCCCCAACGTACGGGTTGCATCCAACCTTGGCAGGTATAAAGCTAGTTATCCCGGCTGCTTGCAGCTAGTTATCCCTTCTGATTCGATCCTACGACGTGAAGTTCGGGCCACCCTCGGGCGTGAACTCGTTCATCGGGTTCCCACCTATCATGATGCATATAATGCTATAAGTTCGGGGTGCCGCACTGTTGAAAGTGTTTGGACTTGTCTTGCCGTATTATGGGGCGCCATAAGAAGCCCCTGGCAAACTGAACGTACCAAGGTGTACGGATGCAATATTAAATAAACATTTATAGGAAAAATGTGCAAAGAGGAATAATAAGCTGACGCTATATATTATCTCCCATTGATGAATAATACGTCTAAGCGTATGTTTACAATGAATGGGTTAAGCAGAAGTAAATAGAACTATTTAACATGTCCTATCCAAGGACGGGCCGCATGTAGGTATATAAAACAGGTATAACGATCGTGAACAGATTCCACCTGGGTATTTCCTTTGTGCGCAAAGCCTTTTGCCTCCTTGGTTTTCTCTCTTGTGCAAGTCCGACAATCCGGCTCTTCTGAAGAGGCTACCCAAGAGCAGTGTCCTGAAAGATAAAAAGGGGGGTTATTAAAGTATGTTGCGGTTGTACCGCACTGTTGACTGAGTCACTGTTGCGCCTCCGCCTATGCCCATGGTATTTTTAGTGCGTAATTGTGTGCGCGCGGAACGAATGCTGCCTTGATGGGGCTGGAGCGGAGGCCGGACTGCTAGTCGCGCTCTTGGCGTGCCTGGCGATCCTGTTTGCGGGGTGCTCCGGACTCGTTCGGCGGTGTTCGGGGTTGTTGTCGCCGGATTGGTGGTTTGCCGGAGAAGGCTGCATTGTACTTCTGCCACGAGGGCTGCAGTAGGCTCTTCTATACGGAGAGAGCGGTCCATGTTTCCGTTGACTGTTATGACCCCGCGAGGTCCTGGCATCTTGAGCTTGAGGTATGCATAGTGTGGTACCGCATTCAATCGAGCGAATGCGGTTCGTCCAAGCAGTGCATGATAACCACTATGGAAAGGGCCGATATCGAAGATTAACTCCTCGCTTCGAAAGTTATCCGGAGATCCGAAGACCACTTCCAGTGTTATGGAGCCCGTGCAACGGGCCTCAACACCTGGGATTACACCTTCGAAGGTTGTTTTGGTGGGCTTGATCCTCGAAGGGTCGATGCCCATTTTGCGCACTGTGTCCTGATAGAGCAGGTTCAGGCTGCTGCCGCCATCCATAAGGACTCGCGTGAGGTGGAATCCATCGATGATTGGGTCTAGGACCAATGCGGCTGAACCACCATGACATATGCTGGTAGGGTGATCCCTACGATCAAAGGTGATCGGACAGGCTGACCATGGGTTAAATTTTGGGGCGACTGGCTCCATCGCATAGACGTCCCATAGTGCTCGCTTCCGTTCCCGTTTGGGAATGTGGGTGGCGTAGATCATGTTGACTGTTTTCACCTGGGGAGGAAATTTCTTCTGTCCCCCCGTGTTTGGATGCCGGGGCTCCTCGTAATCATCGTTGTGCAGCCCCTTGTCCTTGTTTTCGGCATTTATTTTACTGGCCTGTTTGAACACCCAGCAGTCTCTATTAGTGTGATTTACTGGCTTATCCGGGGTGCCATGAATTTGGCACGAGCGGTCAAGTATGCGGTTCAGACTAGACGGTCCCTGATTGTTTCTTTTGAACGGATTTTTCCGCTGACCAGATTTCGAACCACTGAATCCGGCCGTTGACTGCCGTGTCTTCAGAGTTGTCGCCGTTGTTCCGTGGCTTATGTCTATTGCATCGTGGCTTGTCGTTGTTGTCGCGGACATCTGAGGTGCCGGAATTTATTGGTGTGGTGCTACTGCGAGCCAACCAGCTGTCCTCACCCGTGCAAAAGCAGGTCATGAGTGTCGTGAGGGCCGCCATGGACTTTGCTTTTTCCTGGCCGAGGTGTCGGGCGAGCCACTCGTCACGGATATTATGCTTAAAGGCCGCCAGGGCCTTGACGTCCGAACAGTCGACTATTTGGTTCTTTTTGGTTAGGAACCGAGTCCAGAATTTCCTGGCTAACTCTCCGGGATGTTGGGTAATGTGGATCAAGTCATCGGCATCCGGTGGTCGCACGTATGTGCCCTGGAAGTTGTCGAGGAACGCGTCCTCCAGGTTTTCCCAACTGCTAATGGAATTTTCCGGCAGGCTGTTTAGCCAGTGTCGGGCCGGTCCTTTGAGCTTAAGGGAAAGATATTTGATGGCGTATAGATCGTCTCCATGGGCCATGTGAATGTGGAGAAGGAAATCTCTGATCCATACTGTGGGGTCTGTTGTGCCATCGTATGATTCGATGTTTACGGGTTTGAACCCTTCTGGGAATTCATGATCCATCACTTCGTTAGTGAAGCAGAGGGGGTGTAAGGCGCCTCTATGCCGGGTTATGTGGCTACGCAGTTCGAATGATTCTGGTTGGTTGTATTCGGCCCGGCCGGACTTGTTGATAGTGTATCCGGCGTGACGATCATCGCCACGTGTTGGGGCACGCCCCCGTGATCCGTAGATTGATCTTGGTTGTCCTGCCTTATTTTCCAGTATGTCTTGCAGGTCCTGCCTATTGCCCCGGGCCGTAGTGTATTGGTGTAGGGGTGCGGGCTGGTATTCGGGCTAATACGCCATTTTATCTTGGCCATGAGGTGGCCGCTCAGCTGTGGGGCGCTCGAGTCCATATTCCTCAGTGCCAGGACTTCAGTCCATCTGTCTGTGAGTAGGTATTGATCAGCTTGGAGCTGCTGCTGCTTCTTTTTCAGGCTCGTCGCAGTGGCCATAAGCCGGCACTTGAAGCACTCCTGCTCCACAGGGTCCTCAGGCACGCCGAACTCGTCGTCGCCGAGGCTAATCCCGTCTTCGGAGGGGGGCATGTAGTTGTCCTCCTCGGATATCTGTCCGTCGCTTGCTCATCTGGGTTGACCTGCCCGTCTTCCTGTTCGGCCTGCTCGAAGGCAGGCTGATCGGGGTTGTATTCATCTTCGGCACCATCCGGATTGTTTTCATCTCCTGTGCTGGTATTGCTGTGGAGGGGCTTGGAGCGGTGCCGACGACACCCATGCTTTGCTTTCTTCCTTGTGGTGTTGTCCTTCATTGCCTCATCATCATTGGTTTCTTTTGGAGTGTCCACCATATATATATCATATGAGGAGGTGGCTGTCCACTGCCCCGTGGGCGGTGGTTCTTCTCCTACATCGTCGTCCATACCGGCGATGTCTTTAGAGTCGAAGTCAAGCACATCGGTTAAATCATTGACCCTGGCAATGAAGTGGGTGGTGGGTGGGCCACGAATTCCTTCGTCGCCTGCTTCCCACTCGAGCCGGACATAGTTCGGCCAAGAGTCTCCTGACAAAGAGAGAGACTTTAACGAGTTCAACATGTCACCAAAGGGAGAGTGCTGGAAGATATCCGCAACGGTGAACTCCATTACCGGAGCCCAACCAGATTCGGCGGGCTCGGAGGTGCGCGGACTGGAACCTACAGCCGGATACGAGTCCGGGGGTCCGGTGTCACAGCCTTCCTTGGGGGTGAAGTTTGTGTTCGGCTCTATCACCGATGGGTGTGCGGCCTCCGGGGCGGGGTCCATCCACCCATCCTCGGGCGACGCAATCTGCCCTGGATTTAGGTCCGAGGCTCCTGCAGGGGCGATATCCCGAGCATTATCCGACAGCAGGTCTAAGCCGTGCTCATCGTGACTGTTCGGTGCTCCTGGCGCAGGCTCGAATCCATTGAAGATCAAGTCTCCGTGGATATCGGCCGTGTAGTTCAAGTTTCCGAACCTGACCTGATGGCCAGGGGCGTAGCTGTCGATTTGCTCTAGATGGCCAAGCGAATTGGCCCGCAGTGCGAAGCCACTGAACACGAAGATCTGTCCGGGGAGAAAAGTCACACCCTGGACCGTGTTGTTGTTGATGATTGAAGGACCCATCGAGCCTTGAAGCGACGACACAGAGGAACTCTCAATGAAAGCACCAATGTCAGTGTCAAAACTAGCGGATCTCGGGTAGGGGGTCCCGATCTGTGCGTCTAAGGCTAATGGTAACAGGAAGCAAGGGACACGATGTTTTACCCAGGTTCGGGCCCTCTTGATGGAGGTAAAACCCTACTTCCTGCTTGATTGATATTGATGATATGGGTATTACAAGAGTTGATCTACCACGAGATTGTAGAGGCTAAATCCTAGAAGCTAGCCTATGATGATTATGATTTTCTCTAAGGACTAAACCCTCAGGTTTATATAGACGCTGGAGAGGGCTAGGGTTTACATAGAGTCGGTTACAAAGAAGGAAATCTATTATCCGGATTGCCAAGCTTGTCTTCCACGCAAAGGAGAGTCCCATCCGTACACGGGACGAAGTCTTGAGTCTTGTATCTTCACGATCCAATAGTCCGGCCAAAGTATATAGTCCGGCTGTCCGGATACCCCCTAATCCAGGACTCCCTCACCGCACTCCGGGTACTCTATCGCAAACAAACAAGCATACAATAAGCGCTCATCTAATGCACGGGTAAAACTCAAATAAGATATCTAACCAGAAAGTTCAACTTAAGAACTCCGGTTTGCAAAAAGAATCAAATCAAACGAAGCAACGAAACTCAAACGGCGAAAGAAACAAGCTTCATTTACTAATCTGGACCTAAGTCAAATTTTACAGTAGCAAAAACTTGTTTGAGTTGGTTAAAAGGAAAGAGGGTTTTGAGACGAAACTCTAGGCGCTTGAATCGCCTGATTCTAATAAACGAGTGAAAAGTTATACTAAAACAAAAATCGGATCTGGAATCGCGATCGAGAATAGTCGTGAAAAATCCGAGAAAAAGAAAAACGGACGAACAGGCTAACGAATGAACGTTCGCTGTCTGCGGATAAACGACGAAAATCGTCCGTTAAAACGAACGTATGGACGAACGTCCGCTAAATAACTAAACCAAGAAAAACCGACGAACCGATCTAAAAATGGATCTAGGGTTTAAAAAAACCGAACGGTTTTTATAAAAAAAACCGGCGGCGGCTACCTCAGGTCCGGCAAGGCGGCGAGGTGGTGGAGGGCTCCGGTGGCTCCGGTGGCGGCGACGGTGGTGGCGGCGGCTAGGGTTCCGGCGGTGGGGCGGGGCGGGCTGGCGGTGTGGGCTTCGGGCGCCAGGGCGGCGGCTTATAAAGCCCCCGGGCGGAGTCCCGCTCGGGTTTGGCCCGAAGTCGGTTTGACTTTTAAAAAAAATCCCGACATGCAGAAAAAGAAAGAAAAGAAATACTAAACGAACTCCAAAAATCTCGAAATAAATTTTCCCCATCCTCTAAAAATAAGCCGGACAAGATGAACATTTATTTTGGCCTAAAATGCAATTTTGAAAAACGCGTATTTTTCTAATTCAAATAAAATAGCGATAAAATTCCGAAATAAAATCTTATTTGATTTTATTATTAAATCTCCAATATTTCTTTATTTTGGGAAAGTCATTTTATTCCCTCTCTCTTACTTTTCTAAAAGAAATATTCGAAGATAAAATAATTAAAATCAAATGATCCTATTTTCAAAATTTGAGAAAACTCAAATATGAAAATAACAAAATCCCCAACTATCTCCGTGGGTCCTTGAGTTGCATAGAATTTCTAGGATCAAGCCAAAATGCAATAAAATATGATATACAATGATGATCTAATGTATAACATTCCAAATTGAAAATTTGGGATGTTACACAACACCAGGGGCTGTGCCAAAAAATTTCTTGTCAAACTCCTATGGCTAAGTGAGAGTAATAAAGCCGCACAGTCCTATTGCCTAGTTCGTTGCGCTAAACACCTTCTTAAAGGACCAAAACCTTGGATAAAGAGTGTTTAGATTTATCCCGAACACCCCCGTACTACCTACGTGGGGGCAGAAGCCGACGACTGGTGAACTCTCAGATTTAACTAAACGGCCGCACAGGAGGAAATTTTTTAAATAACAAACATTATGTTACATAACGGATCTGTTTCATACTACAGGACAGGATAACATGAGTGTATTCATGGAATATGATATCCTTAGCACATTGCTCCGCCACAAGGCGGGATCCCTCCAGGACACTGTCAAAATACAGTTGGGGTCTGCGGTGCTCCTTGCCCTCAGGCGGCCCCTCAGTCATCAGCTTCGTGGCGTCCATCTTCTCCCAGTGCATCTTGGCGCGAGCAAAGGCCATTCGTGTGCCTTCAATACAGACCGACCGCTTGATGGCATCAAGCCGAGGGCAGGCACTGACAAACCGCTTCATGAGTCCGAAGTAGTTGCTGGGAAGGGCTTCGGCAGGCCATAGCCGGATTATTAAATCCTTCATGGCTAGTTCGGCTGCCCTATCAGCTTGACCAGCTGTTTTAGCTGATCGCTAAAGGGCACTGGATGTTCTGGTCCAAGGTATTGTGAACAGCTTCTCCATAGAGCTCCCCTCTTCAGCTCGATAGAATTCTATAGCATCTGACATGCTGCACGGCAGATCTACAAACGCCCCTGGAGAACTCCAAATCCGGGTCAGTAAAAGGAACTTTTCCTTCACATATCTGCTCTGCATAATGAAAACCTTACCCGCCGCGATCTTCTTGGCCGCCTGGATTCCCTGGGGGGTGCCCTAGGCTTCGGCCCGGGCATCTTGTGCGCTCTCGCGGGCCTTGGCAAGTTCGGACTCTTGCTCCTTAAAATTGTACTCCAAGGACTCGCACTTCTTGACGGCATCCTAGAGCTCTTGCTGGACCTCACTGACCTGGGCCTCATGCTTCTCGTGCGCGGCTTGTTCCTTGGCCGCTTTGTCCTCGGCCTCGACCAACGCCTTCTTGAGGACCGCTACTTCGGTCATTGCCCCTAATAAATTATATGACACTTTAGTCAGCATGAATCATTCATCCTTCCTAAATATATACACAGGTTACTGCATACCTTGACTATCCTCCAGGTGCTTCTTCATGCGGCCGAGCTCTTCCTCGGCCCGCTCTAGATTCTGCTTCAATCCGGAGACTTCTGCAGTATGAGCAGATGCAGCTAGCAGCGATGCCTGTTTGTTCACATAGACATTTTAGATTAGACTCCTGTGAAAATTATTTGATCCTCTGTTCGACTTTTCTTTCCGAACACCGGATAGAGCATCAGGGGCTACTGTCTATACTATGACATTCTTTTTATACAATTGCATTACTTACATCAAAGCCTGTTAGAAGGCTACTACAGGCTTCGGGCGGTCTGCTTTTTGCGGACTGGATCCTCTCAATCACAGTACCCATAAGGGTACGGTGTTCTTCCATAATGGAAGCGCCTTGCAGCGCTTCCAGCAAATTATCCGATGCCTCTGGATGAACAGAGGCCACCGATGGAATAGGCGCACCACCTCCTTTTGAAAGGGGTGGCTGGCCTACTTCCGGAGCCGCATGTGTCTCCAGAACTATATTCGGTTGGGAGCCGAGTTGGATATGGCCCCCATCGTCAGTATCCATGGGGGTTTGCTCCCCCATGTGTTCGGCAGCCGAGGCTTCACCCTCCGGTGCCTCCCTGACGGCCTCCGAATTCTCTCCTGGGTTGGGGATTCTTTGAGACGACGCCTCTGCGCCATCCAGATCCCGGGGAGAGGTGGTCGATGGAAGGGTCCTGCTGTCCATCACCGCCGGATCCAGCGAATCCTCTAAAGACAGGGACCGCTCGAGGTTGGACCAAGCCGGGCTGCAAATGCATAATTTATCACATTAAAACAATGATGTAAAAAGGCCGGATATATGAATGTATCCGGACACTTACGATTTGGCCAGGGGCTTCTCCCTGAGCTCCCACTCTCAGCTTTTGTTGGTGGCCGCTGTGGAGCTGTCCGGAAGGGAAGCTTTCCCCTTCTTGGACGCCTCGGCCTCTAATATGTCTCCAACATATCTATAATTTGTGAAGTATTCATGCTATTATATTATCCATCTAGGATGTTTTATATGCATTTATATGCTATTTTATATGATTTTTGGGACTAACCTAATAACCTAGAGCCCAGTGCCAGTTTCTGTTTTCTCCTTGTTTTTGAGTTTTACAGAAAAGGAATACCAAACGGAGTCCAATTGACGTGCCAATTTTTGATGAATTTTTATGGACCGAAAGAAGCCCCTGGAGTGCAAGAGTTGGGCCAGAAGATTTCCGGGCTGCCCGCGAGGGTGGGGGGTGTGCCCACCCCCCTGGGGCGCGCCCCCTGCCTCGTGGACAGCCCGGAGATCCTCCTGACTTGAAATCAACGCCAACCTCTCCTATAAATACAGAAACCTTCAGGAAATAACCTAGATTGGAAGTTCCGCCGCCGCAAGCCTCTGTAGCCATGATAAATCAATCTAGGCCCTCTCTGGCACCCTGCCGGAGGGGGCCATCATCACCGGAGGCCATGGAGGAGGATCCCGGAGGGGCCATCACCGCCATGAAGGCCAAGGACCAGAGGAAGAACCTCTCCCCATCCAGTGGGGAGGCCATGGAGGAGGAAGCACAAGGGGGAGGACCTCTCCTCCTCTCTCTCGGTGGCGCCGGAGTGCCATCGGGAGGGGAATCATCGCCGTGGTGATCATCTTCATCAACATCACCATCATCATCACCATCCTCATGTATTTTACGCGGTCCACTCTCCCGCACCCCGCTGTAATCCCTACTTGAACATGGTGCTTTATGCCACATATTATGATCCAATGATGTGTTGCCATCCTATGATGTTTTGAGTAGATATCTTTTGTCTTTGGGTTGATTGATGATCTGGATTGGTACAAATTGTATGTTTTTTTGGTGTTGTCCTATTGTGTCCTTCGTGTCGCGCAAGCGTGAGGGATTCCTGCTGTAGGGTGTTGCAATACGTTCATGATTCTCTTATAGTGGGTTGCTTGAGTGACAAAAGCATAAACCTGAGTAAGGGGGTTGTGGCGTATGGGATAAAGGGGACTTGATGATTTAAGCTATGGTTGGGTTTTACCTTAATGATCTTTAGTAGTTGTGGATGCTTGCTAGAGTTCCAATCATAAGAGCATATGATCCAAGAAGAGAAAGTATGTTAGCTTATGCCTCTCCCTCATATGAAATTGCAATGGCGACTACCGGTCTTGTTAACAATTGCCTAGGATAATTCCGCACACTTATCCATCATTATTCCGCACTCGTTATTTATAATATTTAGTAATATATTCTAAATTTATGATAATAGCATTACTTTTATATTTTATCTCTACGATCGTAGTTTTATTTCTCGTATCTAGTTGGAAGCAAACGTTCGGTGTACGTAGTGTCGTATCAGTGGCAGATAGGACTTGAGAGAATATTGATCTTACCTTTAGCTCCTTGTGGGTTCGACACTCCATACTTATCACTTCCACCTTTGGAAATTGCTACGATGATTCCCTGCACTTGGGGATTATCAAGCTCTTTTCTGGCGCCGTTGCCGGGGAGCAATAGCGTGAGGTTGATATTCTCGTGTGTGCTTGTTTGCTTTCTTCACTAAGTAGATTTTGTTTTTCCTTTTCGTTTCTATTTAGTCGTGGGTGAAACATACAAAAAATATTTAAAGAATGAAAATACCAAAAAAAATACTTGCCTCTCATGCCTAAAAAGTTTTTCAAAAAGAGAAGTGATTGGAATGTTATGCATTGAAGAAGTTAGGGTCGACCTTGAGCACTTGTGTTCATGTTCACGGAAATAGTGTAGAACTTTTCATGGAAGTTTCTCTGTAAATAATTATCCCCTTGTGTATATCCATTGTATTATAAAAATAATGTGCCAAGCTTTCGCTTTAGGATGATTAGATTGCTTGTTTACTATGTGCAGAACAAATACAGAAACTTTGGCTGTAGCGTGTGATTTTACATTTTTTTACTGGAAGGTAAAATGGGTCTGCAACTTTTTGAACATTACTTCTGTAAAAAAATTTAAATTTTGCATATTTATTTCATCAGTTTTGGAGTTACAGAAGTTTACTAAACTTCCAGATTACTACAAATTGTCCTGTTTTTGACAGATTCTGTTTTCGCGTGTTGTTTGCTTATTTTGATGAATCTATGGCTAGTATTGGGGGGTATGAACCATAGAGAAGTTGTAATACAGTAGGTTTAACACCAATATAAATAAAGAATGAGTTCATTACAGTACCTTAAAGTGGTAGTTTGCTTTATTACACTAACGGATCTCACAAAGTTTTTGTTAAAGTTTTTGTTAAAGTTTTGTGTGGATGGAGTGTTCGAAGATCGAGGAGCTATCAATATGAGAAGAATAAAGAGAGGCAATAGTTCAAACTTGATGATGCCGAAGGCACCCCAAGTAAATATTTCAAAGGATACTCAAGCATCTAAGCTTGGGGATGCCCCGGTTGGCATCCCATCTTTCTTCTTCAACAAATATCGGTATACCTCGGTTTTTGTTTTGTTCACATGATTTGTGTCCTTTGTGTTTTTGTTTTTTCCTTTAAGAACCATGCTAGTATGAGATAGCCCTTCATTGATTTATATAATACTTCATGTGATTCACTTAAATCTTTTAAGTATGATCTTATATTGCTCTTTGTGCTTCACTTAAATCTTTTGAGTATGGTTTTATAGAATGCTTCGTGTGCTTCACTTACGTATTTTGAGCTTGGATATTGTTTAGTCTATATTAATTGTAGAATGCTCCATGAACTTCACTTATATATTTTGGAGTATGAATAATACTATCATCTAAAGTGGGTTTGGAAGAGTGTCAACTTTAGGAATTAGTGATCCCACTATTCTGAATGAGAAGAATTTCGCTTATGTGGAGAGTAGAAAATTTTCTATACTTGTAGATCATGAAAAGAATGATTTATGTGATGGTTATATTGATGAATTCATTCATGATGCTAGTGAAAATTATTATGAGCGAGTAATTTATGCTGGTAGGAGTTGCAATAATACCAAGTTTCCTCTCTATGTGCTTAAAGTTTTGAAGTTATACTTGTTTTGCCTTCATATGCTAGTTGATTCGTGTTCCTATAAATTATGTGCTCACAAAATACCTAGTCATAGGAAGTGGGTTAGATTTAAATGTACTAGTCATATTCTTCATGATGCTCTCTCTCTCTCTCTCTATGTTTGAATTCTTTTCTTTTATGTGAGCATCATTGAAATCATCATGCCTAGCTAAAAGGCATTAAAGAAAAGCGCTTGTTGGGAGACAACCCAATATCTACCCATGCTGTCTTGTGTGTTTACATGATTAAGCTACTGTAGTAATCATGTTTTATAGCTTTTGTTTCAATAAATTGCCAAGTAAGACCTTTGGGAAGACTTGGGTGAGAGTTAATGTGATCTTGCTGTAAAAAACAGAAACTTTGCGCTCACGGGATTAGCTGCCATTTTTTTACAGAAAAAGTGCTTTTGAGTTGATTATTTTTGTAGAAGATTAATAGACAAATTCCTCACGTCCACCAATTTATTTCATAATTTTTGGAGTAGCAGAAGTATGGTTGTTGTTCAGATCATTACAGACTGTTCTGTTTCTGACAGATTCTGTTTTCATTGCATAGTTTGCTTGTTTTCTAGTTTCTATGGCTTATATTTCTCAATATAAATTGTAGAAATGATATGGTACAGTAGGAATTGTGTGAGAACAATTATGAACCTTGTCTTTGACAGTACCAAGTCAAATGATTTACTCTTTATCATACTAACCTATCTCATGAAGTTCCGTTAAGTTTTGTGTGATTGAAGTTTTCAAGCTTTGGGTGAGATATTGATATGAGGAGAATAAGGAGCGGAAAGACGCTAAGCTTGAGGATGCCCAAGGCACCACAAGGTAATATTCAAGGAAGACTCAAGCGCCTAAGCTTGGGGATGCCCCGGAAGGCATCCCCTCTTTCGTCTTTAAAACTATCGGTATACTTTACTCGGAGCTAAATTTTTATTCGTCACATGATATGTGTTTTGCTTGGAGCATATTTTCAATTTCACTTGCTGTTTGAATAAAATTATTGGATCTGAAATCTTGAATAAAAAAAGAATCCTCCCATGGCTAGTTAATTATTTTACTACTCAGTGTTCTTCACTTATATCTTTTGCAGTAGTTTGCCATTTGCTCACATGCTTCACTTATATACTATGAGTAAATGGTTGAATGAATTGAATATCTTAAATCTGAATTTATATATGTTTCATATGCTTATACCATGGGGAGTAATGACTCCACATGTAATAAGTATAGGTAGTAAACTTATTGAAAGTTAGCAAACGCAGAGTTGGTCACTTGAACAATTCATGAAAGAATATTGAAGGAAGAGAGATTTCACATATAAATATACTATATTGGACATCTTTTGTAATTGTGAGTACTCATTAAAATATGACATGCTAAAAGGTTGATGTTGGACAAGGAAGACAACATAATGGGTTATGTTTTCTTATATCCAAAATAAAGTATATTGTCTTGGATCATCCAACATGTTGAGCTTGCCTTTCCCTCTCATGCTAGCCAAATTCTTTGCACCAAGCTACTTGTGCTTCCAAACATCCCTTAAAATAGTTTTGCCATGAGAGTCTACCATACCTGCCTATGGATTGAGTAAGATCCTTCAAGTAAGTTGTCATCAGTGCATGCAATAAAAGTTGCTCTCTAAATATGTATGATCTATTAGTCCGATGAAAATAAGATTTATACGAACTTGTGATAGGGAAGAAATAAAAGCTACGGACTACATATAAAGGTCTCTATCACAAGAGGAAATATAAAGTGACGTTCTTTTGCATTAAGATTTTGTGCATCCAGCCTTAAAATCGCATGACAACCTCTGCTTCCCTCAGCAAAGGGCCTATCTTTTACTTTTATCTTCTACCCTTATACAAGAGTCATGGTGATCATCACCTTTCCTTTTTACACTTTTTCCTTTGGCAATCACTTTGTGTTGGAGTGATCCGGATATATATATACACTTGGATGTAGGTTTTCATAAAGTATTATTGTTGACATTACCCTTGAGGTAAAAGGTTGGGAGGCAAAACTATAAGCCCCTATCTTTCTCTGTGTCCGATTAAAACTTTGAACCCATAAATATCACATGAGTGTTAGCAATTGTGAAAGACTATATGATAGTTGAGTATGTGGAATTTGCTAAATCAAAGCTCTTACATAGACCCTTCCTGAAATAAGATGAATTGCAATTGTTTGATGACTAAGAGCACTATTTGTTAGTTTTCAAGAAAGTTTATGATCTATACATTAACATGTGAATAGCTTGTTACTTGATCATGAAAAGTTTTATGAGATGAGCTACTTTTACGATATATAATGATGCTAGAAAAGGTGATTGAAATGATCATTGATCAAACTTGTGCACCTGCTAGCATTCACACTTCATAAATTATTTCTTTTATCATTTACCTACTCGAGGACGAGTGGGAATTAAGCTTGGGGATGCTGATACATCTCCAACGTATCCATAATTTATGAAGTATTCATGCTATTATATTATCCATCTAGGATGTTTTATATGAATTTATATGCTATTTTATATGATTTTTGGGACTAACCTAATAACATAGATCTTAGTGCCAGTTTCTGTTTTCTCCTTGTTTCTGAGTTTTACAGAAAAGGAATACCAAACGGAGTCCAATTGACGTGCCAATTTTTGATGAATTTTTATGGACCAAAAGAAGCCCCTGGAGTGCAAGAGTTGGGCCAGAAGAGTCTCGGGCTGCCCACGAGGGTGGGGGCGCGCTCCCTTGCCTCGTGGACAGCCCGGAGATCCTCCTGACTTGAAATCAACGCCAACCTCTCCTATAAATACAGAAACCTTCGGGAAATAACCTAGATCAGAAGTTCCGCCGCCACAAGCCTCTGTAGCCATGAGAAATCAATCTAGGCCCTCTCTGGCACCCTGCCGGAGGGGGCCATCATCACCGGAGGCCATGGAGGAGGATCCCGGAGGGGCCATCATCGCCATGAAGGCCAAGGACCAGAGGGAGAACCTCTCCCCATCCAGGGGGGAGGCCATGGAGGAGGAAGCACAAGGAGGAGGACCTCTCCTCCTCTCTCTTGGTGGCGCCGGAGTGCCATTGGGAGGGGAATCATCGTCGTGGTGATCGTCTTCATCAACATCACCATCATCATCACCATCCTCATCTCTTTTACGTGGTCCAGTCTCCCGCACCCCGCTGTAATCCCTACTTTAACATGGTGCTTTATGCCACATATTATGATCCAATGATGTGTTGCCATCCTATGATGTTTTGAGTAGATATCTTTTGTCTTTGGGTTGATTGATGATCTAGATTGGTACGAGTTGTATGTTTTGTTTTGGTGCTGTCCTATTGTGCCCTCCGTGTCACGCAAGCGTCAGGGATTCCCACTGTAGGGTGTTGCAATACATTCATGATTCGCTTATAGTGGGTTGCTTGAGTGATAGAAGCATAAACCCGAGTAAGGGGGTTGTGGCGTATGGGATAAAGGGGACTTGATGCTTTAATGCTATGGTTGGGTTTTACCTTAATGATATTTAGTAGTTGCGGATGCTTGCTAAAGTTCCAATCATAAGAGCATATGATCCAAGAAGAGAAAGTATGTTAGCTTATGCCTCTCCCTCATATGAAATTGCAATGACGACTATCGGTCTTGTTAACAATTGCCTAGGATAATTCCGCACACTGATCCATCATTATTCTGCACTCACTATTTATAATATTTAGTAATATATTCTAATTTATGATAATAGCACCTACTTTTATATTTTAGCTCTCCGATATCATGCAAAGTTATCCTCTTCATACCCACAACGTAGTTCTATTTCTCGTATCTAGTTGGAAGCAAACGTTCAGTGTACCTAGAGTCGTATCAGTGGCAGATAGGACTTGAGAGAATATTGATCTTACCTTTAGCTCCTTGTGGGTTCGACACTCCATACTTATCACTTCCACCTTTGGAAATTGCTACGATGATTCCCTGCACTTGGGGATTATCAGCCTCCAGATGCGTGGAGGTCGTCCTCTTCTTTCTCCCCCCCTGCAGGGGCATGGATCTCTTCTTCTTCCTCCTCCTCTTCCTCGTCATCTTCGCGGAGGAGTGAGCCTCGGCATATTCGGACGTTGCGTCCGAGGTGCCCTTGCGGTGGAGACCACCTCTGGTCCCCTTGGCCTTCTTCTTGGCCTTATTCTCCGGCACCTGATAAGGCGCCGGAACCAGCATCTTCATTAGAAGTGGGATTTCTGGGCCTTCGGGCAGCGGAGCCAGACAGTTAGTCCACTCCGCCATCTTTGTCCAGTCCTGAAAAAAGTGATAGGGAGGCTTAGATGCCTTCCTCCGGTGTGCCAGTAAAGAGCATACCTTGAAAACATGAAAGAACTTACCGGATTAGCAGGGTGAGTCAAGTCATGCCAACGATCCTCGTCCGTGGGCAGTGGTGTCTCGTTGGTCTTGAAGAGCACCTTCCGGATGTCTTCGTGCGTCGTGCCGAAGATCTCCAGTAGCGTCTGGTGCTTGGCCGGATCAAACTCCCACAGATAGCAAGTCCGACGTTGGCACGGAATGATCCGGCGAATGAGCATCACCTGGATCACGTTGACGAGCTTGACTCTCTTGTTTATCATGCTCTGAACATGCATTTGGAGCACTGTCAGCTCGTCCGAAGAAGACCAGATCAGGCCCTTCTCTTGCCAGGAGGTGAGCCACATTGGGACTCCAGACCGGAGTGCGGGAGCCGCCACCCAGTTGGTGCCGCGCGGCTCGGTGATGTAGAACCACCCCGATTACCATCCTTTGACGGTCTCTACGAAGGAGCCTTCGGGCCAGGTGACATTGGGCATCTTGCCCACCATGTCGCTTCCGCACTCTGCTTGTTGGCCACTCACCACCTTCGGCTTGACATTGAAGGTTTTCAGCCATAGCCCAAAGTGAGGTGGGATGCAGAGGAAGGCCTCACACACGACAATAAATGCCGAGATATTGAGGATGGAATTGGGGGCCAGATCATGGAAGTCCAGCCCGTAGTAGTACATCAGTCTGCGGATGAACGGGTGGAGGGGGAATCCCAGCCCGCGGACGAAGTGTGTGAGGAACACCACTCTCTCCTAGGGCTCCTGGGGCTCCGGGTGGGGATGATCTGTCCCTTGGCCGGAAGTCGCTGAGCGATTTCCTTGGCTAGGTACCCGGCCTCCCGGAGCTTCTTGATGTCCTTCTCCTTGACGGAGGAGGCCATCCACTTGCCTCCTGCTCCGGATCCGGACATGATTGGAGTGCTTTTTTGGGCGGAGAAGGCGAGAGCTTGGGCGCTGGAGCTCGAGAATGGATGGGCAGAGGAAGGAGAAGGCGTGGGTGAAAGAGGGTGAATCCTTATCCCTTTATAAAGGCAGTAAAAGTCATGCACCTCCCTACTCGCCTTAAAATTCACCTATTCCCCAAGCGTCGTGTAGATGACACGGTTGGGTTACCCATGCCCGTATTGATGAGAATCCCGTAATAAGGGGACACGATCTCTGCTTTGACAAGACGTGCCAATAAAACCACACCTCGAAATACAGAGCGGCATGCTAAAAACGGTTCGAATAATGATCGGGCAGTGGCGTGATGTCACACTACAAAAAGTTGTCAGCGGATTGGACTCGTGAAATATTATACTCTCTACGGTTGTGTGTGGAACTTGTTTTGCAGAGCCGGACACGATTCTTGTGTTCGAAATCTACTTTGAAGTATTCGGAGAAGGAACCCGCCTTGCAATGCCGAAGACAATCTGCATGTCGGACTCATCGTCATTGAAGCCTTGTTCAGGGGCTACTGAGGGAGTCCTGGACTAAGGGGTCCTCGAACAGCCGGACTATATGCGTGGGCCGGACTGTTGGGCTATGAAGATACAAGATAGAAGACTTCTTCCCGTGTCCGAATGGGATTCTCCTTTGCGTGGAAGGCAAGCTTGGCGATTCGGATATGTAGATTCCTTTTCTCTGTAACCAACTTTGTGTAACCCTAGCCCCCTCCGGTGTCTATATAAACCGGAGGTTTAGTCCATAGAACAACAATCATAATCTCATAGGCTAGGCTTCTAGGGTTTAGCCATTATGATCTCGTGGTAGATCTACTCTTGTAATACTCATATTCATCAAGATCAATCAAGCAGGAAGTAGGGTATTACCTTCATAGAGAGGGCCCGAACCTGGGTAAACATTATGTCCCCCACCTCCTATTACCATTAGCCTTAGACGCACAGTTCGGGACCCCCTACCCGAGATCCGTCAGTTTTGACATCGACACCCGCCTTGCAATGCCGAAGACAATCTGAACGCCGAATATATCATCATTGAAGACAGATTGAAGGGCTACTGTGGGAGTCCTGGACTAGGGGGTCCTCGGGCGTCTGGTCAATTGGATGTGGGCCAGACTGATGGGTCGTCGAAGATGCAAGGCAAAAGATCACCTCTCGTGTCCGGTGGGGACTCCCGTATGCGTGGATGGCAAGTATAGGTGTCCAGATATGTTATTCCTTCCTGTAAAACCGACTTTGTATGACCCTAAGCCCCTCCGGTGTCTATATAAACCGAAGGGTAGATCGTAGGTAGGATCACAACATTGCTAGGCTAGCTAATCTAGGGTTAGCCGAATCGATCTCGATGTAGATCAACTCTTGTAACCCCTATACCATCAAATATAATCAAGCAGGAGTAGGGTTTTACCTCCATGAAGAGGGCCCGAACCTGGGTAAACACTATGTCCTTTGTCCATAGTTACCATTGGTCCTCAGACATATAGCTTTGGCCCCCCAACCCGAGATCTGCCGGTTTTGACACCGACATGTACCCAATTGGTTCCTTAGGGTATCCTATGAAGATGCACTTCTTCGATTTGGGTTCGAGCTTATCAGGCTGAAGCCTTTTAACATAAGCATCGCATCCCCAAACTTTAAGAAATGACAGCTTAGGTTTATTGCCAAACCACAGTTCATACGGTGTCATCTCAACGGATTCTGATGGTGCCCTATTTAACGTGAATGCAGCTGTCTCTAATGCATAACCCCAAAATGATAGTGGTAAATCGGTAATAGACATCATAGATTGCACCATATCTAATAAAGCACGGTTACGACGTTCAGACACACTATTACACTGTGGTGTTCTAGGTGGCGTGAGCTGTGAAACTATTCCACATTGTTCTAAATGAAGGCCAAACTCGTAACTCAAATATTCACCTCCACGATCAGATCATAGAAACTTTATTTTTCTTGTTATGATGATTCTCCACTTCACTCTGAAATTCTTTGAACTTTTCAAATGTTTCAAACTTGTGTTTCATTAAGTAAATATATCCATATCTACTTAAATCATCTGTGAAGGTCAGAAAATAATGATACCCGCCACGAACCTCAACACTCATCGGACCGCGTACATCGATATGTATTATTTTCAATAAGTCATTAGCTTGCTCCATTGTTCCGGAGAACAGAGTTTTAGTCATCTTGCCCATGAGGCATGGTTCGCAAGTATCAAATGATTCATAATCAAGTGATTCCAAAAGCCCATCAGCATGGAGTTTCTTCATGCGCTTTACATCCATATGACCTAAACGGCAGTGCCACAAGTATGTTGCACTATCATTATGAACTTTGCATCTTTTGGCGTCAATATTATGAATATGTGTATCACTAGGATCGAAATTCAATAAACCATTAACATTGGGTGTATGACCATAGAAGGTTTTATTCATGTAAACAAAATAACAATTATTATCTGTCTTAAATGAATAACCGTACTGCAATAAACATGATCTAATCATATTCATGCTCAAAGCAAACACCAAATAACATTTATTTAGGTTCAACACTAATCCGGAAAGTATAGGGAGTGTGCAATGATCATCATATCAATTTTGGAACCACTTCCAGCACACATCGTCACTTCACCCTCAACTAGTCTCCATTTATTCGACAACTCCTATTTCGAGTTACTAATCTTAGCAACCGAACGGGTATCAAATACCCAGGGGCTACTACGAACACTAGTAAGGTACACATCAATAACATGTATATCAAATATACCTTTGTTCACGTTGCCATCCTTCTTATCCACCAAATATTTGGGGCAGTTTCGCTTCCAGTGACCATTTCCTTTGCAGTAGAAGCACTCAGTTTCAGGCTTAGGTCTAGCTTTGGGCTTCTTCACGGGAGTGACAACTTGCTTGCCATTCTTCTTGAAGTTCCCTTTCTTTCCCTTTGCCCTGTTCTTGAAACTAGTGGTCTTGTTTAATCATCAACACTTGATGCTTTTTCTTGATTTCTACCTTCGTCGATTTTAGCATCACGAAGATCTCGGGAATCGCTTTCATCATCCCTTGCATATTATAGTTCATCACGAAGTTCTAGTAACTTGGTGATGGTGACTAGAAAACTCTGTCAATCACTATCTTATCTGGAAGATTAACTCCCACTTGATTCAAGTGGTTGTAGTACCCAGACATTCTAAGCACATGCTCACTAGCTGAGCTATTCTCCTCCATCTTTTAGGCGAAGTACTTGTCAGAGGTCTCATACCTCTCGACACGGGAATGAGTCTGAAACACCAATTTCAGCTCTTGGAACATCTCATATGCTCTGTGGCATTCAAAACGTTTTATGAAGTCCCGGTTCTAAGCCATAAAGCATGGTGCACTAAACTATCAAGTAGTCATCATATTGAGCTAGCCAAACATTCATAACGTCTACATCTGCTCCTGCAATGGGTCTGTCACCTAGTGGTGCATCAAGGACATAATTCTTCTATGCAGCAATGAGGATAATCCTCAGATCACGGACTCAGTCCGCATCATAGCTACTATCATCTTTCAACTTAGTTTTCCCTAGGAACATATCAAAAAACATAGGGGAGCTACAACGCGAGCTATTGATCTACAATGTAATTTGCAAATACTATCAGGACTAAGTTCATGATAAATTAAGCTCAATTAATCATATTACTTAAGAACTCCCACTTAGATAGACATCCCTCAAGCCATCTAAATGATACGTGATCCAAATCAACTAAACCATGTCCGATCATCACGTGAGATGGAGTAGTCATCAATAGTGAACATCTCTATGTTGATCATATCCACTATATGATTCACGTTGGACCTTTCGGTCTCTAGTGTTCCGAGGCCATATCTGTATATGCTAGGCTCGTCAAGTTTAACCCGAGTACTCCGCATGTGCAAAACTGTCCCGTTGTATTTTAACATAGAGCTTATCACACCTGATCATCACGTGGTGTCTCAGCATGAAGAACTTTCGCAACGGTGCATACTCGGGGAGAACACTTATACCTTGAAATTTAGTTAGGGGTCATCTTATAATGCTACCGCCTTACTAAGAAAAATAAGATGCATAAAAGATAAACATCACATGCAATCAAAATATGTGACATGATATGGCCATCATCATCTTGTGCTTTTGATCTCCATCACCAAAGAAACGTCATGATCTCCATCGTCACCGGCTTGACACCTTGATCTCCATCGTAGCGTCGTGCTCATCTCGCCAACTATTGCTTCAACGACTATCGCTATCGCTTAGTGATAAAGTAAAGCAATTACATGGCATTTGTATTTCATACAAGAAAGTAACAACCATAAGACTCCTGCCAGTTGGCGATAACTTTTACAAAACATGATCATCTCATACAACAACGTATAACTCATCATGTCTTGACCATATCACATCAAAACATGCCCTAGAAAAACAAGTTAGACGTCCTCTACTTTGTTTGTTGCAAGTTTTACGTGGCTGCTATGGGCTTCTAGCATGAACCGTACAAACCTACGGCACAAAACCCACAGTGGTGATTTATCAAGTTTGCTGTGTTAACCTTCACAAGGAACGGCCACAGTCAAATTCAATTCAACTAAAGTTGGAGAAACAAACACCCGCCAGCCACCTTTATGCAAAACTAGTTGCATGTCTGTCAGTGGAACCCGTCTCATGAATGCGGTAATGTAACGTTGGTCCGGGCCGCTTCATCCAACAATACCGCCGAATCAAAATAATACATTGGTGGTAATTAGTATGAAGATCACTACCCACAACTCTCTGTGTTCTACTCGTGCATATCATCTACGCATAGACCTGGCTCGGATGCCATTGTTGGGAGACGTAGCATGAAATTTCAAAAAAAAATCCTACACTCACGCAAGTTCTATCTAGGAGATGCATAGCTATGATAGGGGATACTGTGTCCACGTACCCTTGTAGACCGAAAGTGGAAGCATTAACTTAACGTGGTTGATGTAGTCGAACGTCTTCTTGAATCAACTGATCAAGTATCGAACGTATGGCACCTCCAAGTTCTACACTCGTTCAGCTCGATGACGTCCCTCAAACTCTTGATCTAGTAGAGTGTCGATGGAGTCGATGAGCTCCGTCAGCGTGACGGCGTGATGACGGTGTTGGTGAAGTGATCTGCGCAGGGCTTCACCTAAGCACTAAGACAATATGATCGGAGGAGTAAACGGTGGAGGCGGGCACCGCACACGGCTAAACAATTGGTGTGTCTTTGGGGTGCCTCCCGGCCCCGTATATAAAGGAGGAGGGGAGGAGGCCGGCCACCAAGGGGCGCGCCATGGAGGGGGGAGTCCTACTAGGACTCCACTCCTAGTAGGATTCGGCCCCCCTCTATTTTTCCTTTTTACAGAGAGGGGGAAAGGGGAAAGAGGTGAAGAGGGAGAAGGAAAGGGGGGCCACTCCCCCCACCCCTCTCCTCTCCACTATGGCCCATGAGGCCCATTAACTTTATTTGGGGGTTCCAATAACCTCCCGGTACTCCGAAAAATCCCCGAACCTCTTCGAAACCATTCCGCTATCCGTATATAACCTTTCAATATATCAATCATTACCTCTCGACCATTTCGAGACTCCTCGTCATGTCCGTGATCTCATTCGGGACTCCGAACAACCTTCGGTCACCAAAACACATAATTCATATAATACCAATCGTCATCAAACGTTAAGCGTGCGGACCCTTTGGGTTCGAGAACTATGTAGACATGACCGTGACACCTCTCTGCTAATAACCAATAGCAGAACCTGGATGCTCATATTGGTTCCACATATTCTACGAAGATTTTATTGGTCGAACCGCAATGTCAATATAGTTATTCCCTTTGTCATAGGTATGTTACTTGCCCGAGATTCGATCGTCGGTATCTTCATACCTAGTTCAATCTCGTTACCGGCAAGTCTCTTTACTCGTTCCGTAGTGCATCATCCCGCAACTAAATCATTAGTCACATTGCTTGGAAGGCTTCGTATGATGTGCACTACTGAGAGGGCCCGGAGATACCTCTCCGATACTCGGAGTGACAAATCCTAATCTCGATTTATGCCAACCCAACAATCACCTTTGGAGATACCTGTAGAGCATCTTTATAATCACCTAGTTACATTGTGACGTTTGATAGCACACAAGGCATTCCTCCGGTATCCGGCTAGTTGCATAATCTCATAGTCAGAGGAATATGTATTTGACATGAAGAGAGCAATAGCAATAAAACTAAACGATCATTATGCTAAGCTAACGGATGGGTCTTTTCCATCATCATTCTCCAAATTATGTGATCCCATTCATCAAATGACAACACATGTCTATGGCTAGGAAACTTAACCATCTTTGATTAACGAGCTAGTCAAGTAGAGGCATACTAGGGACATGGTGTTTTGTCTATGTATCCACACATGTATCAAGTTTCCGGTTAATACAATGCTAGCATGAATAATAGACATTTATCGTGATATAAGGAAATATAAAATGACAACTTTATTATTGCCTCTAGGGTATATTTCCTTGAAAAAGAGACCCGGGGGCCATAGGTTTCACTAGAGGTTTCTCTCAAGATAGAAAATAATATGGTGGGTGTACAAATTACTGCCGAGCAATTGATAGAAGAGTGCAAATTTATGATGATATATAAGGCAATGATCATGAATATAGGCATCACGTCCGTGTCAAGTAGACCGACTCCTGCCTGCACCTACTACTATTATTCGACACATCGATCGATATCCAGCATGCATCTAGAGTATTAAGTTCATAAAGAACAGAGTAACGCATTAAGTAAGATGACATGATGTAGAGGGATAAACTCAAGCAATATGATGATAACCCCATCTTTTTATCCTCGATGGCAACAATACAATACATGCCTTGCTGCCCCTACTGTCACTGGGAAAGGACACCGTAAGATTGAACCCAAAGCTAAGCACTTCTCCCATTGCAAGAAGAACTAATATAGTTGGCCAAACCAAACCGATAATTCGAAGAGACTTGCCAAGAAATCAAATCATGCATATAAGAATTCAGAGAAGATTCAAATAATATTCATAGATAAGATGATCATAAATCCACAATTCATCGGATCTCAGCAGACACACTGCAAAAAGGTATTACATCGAAAAGATCTCCAAGAACATCGAGGAGAACATGGTATTGGGAATCAAAGAGAGAGAAGAAGCCAGCTAGCTACTAGCTATGGGCACGTATGTCTAAGGTAAACTACCCACGCTTCATCGGAAGGGCAATGGTGTTGATGTATAAGCCCTCCGCGATCGAATCCCCCTCCGGCAAGACGCCGGAAAAGGCCCCTAGATGGGATCTCATGGGTACAGAAGGTTGCGGCAGCGGAAAAGTGTTTTCGTGGATGCCTCTGCTGGTTTGAGGGTATATGGGAATATATGCACGAAGAAATTAGGTCAAGAGGTGCATGAGGGGCCCGCAAGGGTGGGGGCACGCCCTACCCCCTAGACGCGCCCTCCGTCCTTGTGGCCGCCTCGTGGATCTTCTGACTTCATCTCCAAGTCTCCTGGTTGTCTTCTGGTCAAAGAAAAATCATCGTGAAAGTTTATTCCATTTGGACTCCATTTGGTATTCCTTTTCTGCGAAACTCAAAAACAGGGAAAAAACATGAACTGGCACTGGGCTCTAGGTTAATAGGTTAGTCCCAAAAATAATATAAAATAGCATAATAATGCATATAAAACATCCAAAACAGATAATATAATAGCATGGAACAATAAAAAATTATAGATATGTTGGAGACATATCAAGCGCACTCAGTAAGAGGCATAGGAGGAGGAGCCTACCGACGAGCTGGACAACTTCAATACAGTGCCTGCCGCCGCTGCACCTTCAGCGACACTCACCTCGAACAACCTCTACCGCTCCAAACGACTTCTCTCGAAGCGGTGGTTCTCCTCGTAGATCTCCTGATTCCTCGCCTGTACGGCGGCGTGTGCTGCGTCCACGGCGGCGGTAAGGCTCTTTGCATGCTCGACGAGGCACTCCTCCTCCTCCCGCAGGAACTCGATGTAGCACGCAAGGTTGCTGACGCACGTGTGGGCCTCCACCCCCGCCTCTCACCTTCAGGCGGCGGTGGCGGAGCGGGTGATGACCCCAACGCTCGATGGTGGGCAGGCGGCTGATGTCTACTACTCAACCTTCTTCTTGTAGACGTTGTTGGGCCTGCAAGTGCACAGGTTTGTAGGACAGTAGCAAATTTCCCTCAAGTGGATGACCTAAGGTTTATCAATCCGTGGGAGGCGTAGGATGAAGATGGTCTCTCTCAAACAACTCTGCAACCAAATAACAGAGAGTCTCTTGTGTCCCCAACACACCCAATACAATGGTAAATTGTATAGGTGCACTAGTTCGGCGAAGAGATGGTGATACAAGTGCAATATGGATAGTAGATAAAGGTTTTTGTAATCTGAAATAATAAAAACAGCAAGGTAACTAATGATAAATGTGAGCGTAAACGGTATTGCAATGATAGGAAACAAGGCATAGGGTTCATACTTTCACTAGTGCAAGTTCTCTCAACAATAATAACATAGATAGATCATATAACAATCCCTCAAATGCAACAAAGAATCACTCCAAAGCCACTAATAGCGGAGAACAAACAAAGAGATTATGGTAGGGTACGAAACCACCTCCAAGCTATTCTTTCGGATCAATCTATAAAAGAGTTCATACTAGAATAACACCTTAAGACACAAATCAACCAAAACCCTAATGTCACCTAGATACTCCATTGTCACCTCAAGTATCCGTGGGCATGATTATACGATATGCATCACACAATCTCAGATTCATCCAACCAACACAAAGTACTTCAAAGAGTGCCCCAAAGTTTCTACCGGAGAGTCAAGAAAACGTGTGCCAACCCCTATGCATAGGTTCATGGGTGGAACCCGCAAGTTGGTCACCAAAACATACATCAAGTGGCACGTGATATCCCATTGTCACCACAAATAAACACGGCAAGACATACATCAAGTGTTCTCAAATCAAAGACTCAATCCGATAAGATAACTTCAAGAGGGAAACTCAATTCATCATAAGAGAGTAGAGGGGGAGAAACATCATAAGATCCAACTATAATAGCAAAGCTCGCGATACATCAAGATTGTGCCATAGAGAGAACACGAGAGAGAGAGAGAGAGAGAGATCAAACACATAGCTGCTGGTACATACCTTCAGCCCCGAGGGTGAACTACTCCCTCCTCATCATGGATAGCGCCGGGATGATGAAGATGGCCACCGATGATGGGTTCCCCCTCCGGCAGGGTGCCGGAACGGACTCCCGAGAGGTTTTTGGTGGCTACAGAGGGTTGCGGCAGTGGAACTCCCGATCTATCTTTATATTCGATGGTTTTAGGGTACGTAGGCTTATATAGGCAAAAGAAGTCGGTCGGGAGGTGCTCGAGGGGCCCACGAGACAGGAGGCGCGCCTTACAGGGGGCGCCCTCCTATCTCGTGGATGCCTCGAGGATCTTCTAATGTGAACTCCAAGTCTCCAGGATCATATTCTTCCAAAAAATCACGTTGTCGAAGGTTTCATTCCGTTTGGACTCCGTTTGATATTCCTTTTCTTCGAAATACTGAAACAAGCAATAAAATAGCAATATGGGCTGGGCCTCCAGTTAATAGGTTAGTCCCAAAATTAATATAAAAGTGTATAATAAAGCCCATAATCATTCAAAATAGATAATAAAATAGCATGAATGCTTCATAAATTATAGATATGTTGGAGACGTATCAGCATCCCCAAGCTTAATTCCTACTCGTCCTCGAGTAGGTAAATGATAAAAGAAAGAATTTATGAAGTGTGAATGCTAGAAGGTGCACAAGTTTGATCAATGATAATTTCAATCACCTTTTCTAGCATGATAATGTCATAACAGTAGTTCATCTCATAAAACTTCTCACGATAAAGTAATAAGTAATTCACATGTCAAAGCATAGACCATAAACTTTCTTGTAAACTACCAAACTTCATTCTCAGTCATCATACAATTGCAATTCATCTTATTTTTAGGAATAACAAACTCCACATACTCAACTATCATATAGTCTCCTACAATTGCTAACACTCACGCAATACTAATGGTTATGGAGTTTCAATCGGAGACTGAGAAAGATAGGGGCTTATTGTGTTGCCTCCCAACGTATTCACCTTTGGGTGATGTCAACAATAATAGTTCATGCTAACTTATATATCAGGATCTTCCCAACACAAAGTGCTTGCCAAAGGATAAAATGAAAAAGGGAAAGGTGAAGATCACCTTGACTCTTGCATAAAAAGTAAAAGATATAAAGTAAAAGATAGGCCCTTTGCAGAGGGAAGCAGAGGTTGCCATGCGCTTTTAGGGTTGGATACACAAAATCTTAATGCGAAAGAACGTCATGTTATATTGCCCCTTGTATATGGACCTTTATTATGCAGTCCGTCACTTTTATTGCTTCCATAACAAGATCGTACAAAGCTTATTTTCTCCGCACTAATAAGTCATGCATATTTAGAGAGCAATTTTTATTGCTTGCACCGATGACAACTTACTTGAAGGATCTTACTCAATCCATAGGTAGGTATGGTGGACTCTCATGGCAAAACTGGGTTTAAGGATATTTGGAAGCACAAGTAGTATCTCTACTTGGTGCAAGGAATTTTGGCTAGCATGAGGGGGAAAGGCAAGCTCAACATGTTTGAATGATCCATGACAATATACTTTAACTAAGATGTCAGAAAACATAAACCATTACGTTGTCTTCCTTTTCCAACATCAACTCTTTAGCATGTCATACTTAATGAGTGCTCCCAATTATAAAAGATGTCTAGGATAATATATTTATATGTGAAATCTCTCTTCCTTCAATATTCTTTCATGAATTGTTGAAATGACCAATACAATGCTTGCTAACCTTCAATAAATTTACAACCTCTACTTCTTAGATGTGAAGTCATTACTCCCCATGGGATAAGCAAATGAAACATATATAATTTCAGATTTATGACATTCAACCATTCAACAATTTACTCATAGGATATAAGTGAAGCACACGAGTAAATGAAAAACTACTCCAAAAAGATATAAGTGAAGATCAATGAGTAGCTAAATAATTATGTAGCTATGCGAAGACTCTCTCTCATTAAAGAATTTCAGATCTTGGTATTGTATTCAAACAGCAAGCAAAACAAAATTAAATGACATTGCAAGGATAGCACAACTCATGTGAAGAAGCAAAAACTTAGGTTCAACCGATACTAACTTATAGTTGTTGAATAAGAAAGGCGGGATGCCTACCTGTAACACCCCAAAAATTTAACCATGTTTTGTTTATTAAAAAATTTCCAGGAGATTAAAATTTTATTTTCTGGGTTTATCTTTTGATTTCAGAACCTTTATTTTCTTTGATATTGTGGAGTTTTTGCCCCAAGTAAAAACTTTTCAAAAATGTTGTTGGGCTTGTATACCCTCTCTTGAAACATTCCTTTCATCAGTGGGATTATTTTATATAATTATTCTTCCCTGAGCTTTATCTTTCCAAAATGGTTTTTCATAAGTCTTAGGGTCCCATTTGCACTGCAACCCTTTTATAAATTCATTTAAAAATCCCACCAAAATTTGGGGATGACATATGATGTCCCTAAATCACTTTTATGCAAAAATATCCTTTGGTCATTTGGAGATTTTGAGCTTTACCCCTAGTTTTAAAATCTGATCCAAATTCACTTTTGCACTACAACCTATTTAAATATTTCTTTAAAACTTCCACCAAAATTAGGGGATGTTAGTAGGAGTATATTATTCATCTTTGTGCAAAAACCCACTAATGTTCTTTGAAAAATTTGAGCAAAACATCCTCTTTTGCTCTCTGGTCCAGTTTGGCTTTTTCTACAGCAACCCCAATTTTTGTTGCTCTAATGCCCATGATCTTTCTCCTGCTTATCAACCACCCTGCAAAACCCTTAAGTCCAGGAGAATGGACCTATTGGAGTATTTTTGGTCCATGAAACTATGCCTTTTACTTTCTGTCCAGAAATGGTTTTCTCAAAAACTTCCACTAGCAAGTTTCTATTTTTACCAAACTAACCTTACCACCCTCTTTTGCATCTAAATAGACACTAGTCTGGAGAGTTTGGCCACCCCAAGAAATGCCTAGGTGCGCTTGGCATTTTGTCAAACACCTTATGTGCATGGTCAGTTTTGACATAGTTTCTGGTTTGTACATTGGACCTGCTTGCTTTGCCTAACCAGCATGTCTAATGGCTCTGCCCTAGCCTATAGCCCCACCCTGCTAACCCTCATGTGATTTGGAGCCTCTTGGCAAGCATTGGCATTTTGCCGAATGCCTGGCGTGCGTGCACTGGGCGCGCCCAGAGCGCACGTTTTGCAAGCACGTGAACGGAGTCGCCGCGTCCCACTGTCTTCGCCTCGCGCTCGTTCTGGCCTCTCCCCACTAGCAGCCAACGTGCCCCGACTCCTCCCTCGCCGCAGAGTCGCCCTGGCCCTCTCCTGGTGCCCCATAGTGCCACCGATGCAAGCCGCCACCGCCGCTCCGACAGCCCCTGCCCTGGACGGCGCCGCCCGAGCCACACGCGCGCGCCAGCTGCCCGTGGAACAACACGATCTCATCCGCAAGCCCGTCTGCTAGCTCGCGTCGCTGCCACGTCGCCCTGCTGCAACAGAACGGCGGTTCACCGTCAGGCTTATCCACAGCCGCCGCGGAACCGACCTCGACCGCCTATATAAGGGGCCCCGAGCTCGACCAGGCACCCAGGCGACCTCAAGCCACTCCACCAATGCCCCCGCGGCCAGCCAGCGACGGTGGAAAGCCTTCTTCCCCGTCTCCGGCCAGTTCGGCCGCCGCCGCCCTCTGGTCCATTGTGTCACAAGCAAGGCCTCCCCCGTCCATCCAGCACCACCACCCGAACCCCCTCGACCATGCGGAGCTGCCCAGACTATCAGATTCGACCGAGAGCCACCGTAGCCCAAACCCCCAATCCACCCGTAGCTGTGGTCGGCCGCGGAGCTCACCGCCGGCGACTCCCTTCATCCCCACCTACCTAACGACCACCGGGAGAACCGCCCTGGACTGGCGGATCCATCCCTGACCTCGGGAGCCCGCGGGGAGCCGCCGTTCTCCGGCGTTGATCGCCGAAGCCCCGCCTCTGTTCGGCCAGAGGAGGAAGGAGGCGAGGGGCGAACGGTCAAACCTGACTAGTGAGCCCTCTAGACCCACTGTCAGTGACCACGGGCCGGTCCACGCTGGTGTAAGTGGAGGCGTAAACGCAAGTACATCTTTGACGTGTATTCATTTCGAAACGTTTTCTTTTTTTCTGTTTTATTTAAAATCAGAACTTTGACTAAACTTTGACTGGACATATCTTTTAAAATAAAACTCCAAATAAGTTGATTCTTTTTCCTACCTTTCTCAAATTTTGTCTAGTTTATTTTCATATTTATTTGAAAAAAATTCAGACAACTTTTTTGTACTATTTTGGAGCTATGTGTTAATTTGAATCTTTTCAAAAATAGGATTTTGAAGAAGAAGGCAACTTTCAAAAATGCACCCCCACTTGCATACTCTTGAAGGCAAGCATTCTGAACCCTGGCATAAAATTTTCCTGTGTTTTTTGATACGGTTACCACACCACTTTGACATGGAGCATTCAATATTTTATGTGATGATACAACCATACGCATGAGTGCAAAATGAAGATTTTTGTTGTTAGTAATGGACATGCTTGTGATAGTGATCATCCTCGTATGCTTTTCGTGCCTACCGGAAGGAAGCCGGGAAAGTCTCTGTCTTTGGTAGACCTGAGCTTGTCCCTAGTTCCTCGTCAAGATGAGTGTGTCCGGTATGGCATAATGAGGTATGATGAGTGGTGATTCTGTATGTTGGATGAAATATATTTGTTATACTAATCATGCAGGGAATACTTAAATTTCCTGAGTCGACCATAGATCGAGTCTTGTTCCAGTAACCCCCATACTTGTTTCGTACTACCACTTGTCCCTGCATTAGGTAGGGTACGGTTCAGTAAGTTGTCAACCCCTTTCTTGGCACACACCATACAGAGAGGCCACGGTGGAATGATACCAGATGCATCTGGTAGGCAGGCCACCTGGTCCGGGGGCATGGGTGTTTCCGGTTGGGACCGAGAGGGGGGCACCCCTTAATAGCGCGCGATGTAAATTTGATCCCATGCTAATCGAGGTTGCAGCCTCCCCACTTAGAATTTTGCTTGACAGGTTTCGTGGGTGATTCCAGACACCGGTAAGCTAAGTTGGTGTGTGCGAGTCAGGTGTGTTTTCAATTAAAAGACCTTAGACGGAATTAGTCCCGATGGACTAAAGGAATCCGTTACTCGTGGGTAAAGAGTACACCCTCTGCAGACATTATATCTATTCGAATAGATGTGTCCATGGTTAAGGGCTACAGTCTGGGTTGGGTCAAGTGTCGGTCTTAGTGTTGGTCTTCGGAGGAGAAACTGCTAAACCAGAACATGGATCATGACGTGTGACTTATGATGATTATGATTATTATTATGGACTAACCCTTTATATTATTTGAAGTATTGAGTATCCCTGGGACGGTTCTACCTCCTGGATATTCACTGTGATTGTTTTCTTATAAGCCCTTTATGTGGTGTCGCTGAGACGCCCGACTATGGCATGCTTGTTATTTCTATTATTTATAAGCCATTTGTGTGGTGTCGCTCAGACGCCCGACTGTGGCATGCCATTACTTATTTACTTTATAAGCCTTTATGTGGTGTCGCTCAGACGCCCGACTGAGGCATGCTCGTTATTTACTATCCTTTCGAGGCGTCGCTTCAGACACCCGATCGGTGCACTTTATTACTACTCTGTTATTGCATATTCATGTTGTATATAAATAACCTGCTTGCATGCATCAGGGATTTTATTTTATGACTGATGTTATGATCATAGAATATTTCAGAGCATGATTATCGTTTGTTATATTATACCCGTGTTCATAATGTTTGCGAGTACATTCAAAGTACTCACTGGCTTGTCCCTGGCTATTGTCTTGGCCAGATTTCTTGCTTGGAGAGGAGCGTTGTGATGTCAGCCCCGGAACCCACGCAATGGTAACAATAGCCTCGTGAAGATAGGAGTTAACCTGGTCATCTGTCCCTGTGAGAAATGGAGTCCCATACACGCTGAAAGACCACAAACCGCTTCTGCCATCAACCACTAGAAACCAATTGTTGTACTCATAGGCCAGAATGGTCTTGTACTACACATTTTGTGTTTTTCTTGGAATTTCTGTATCAAGTTGGTGCCTCATCAGCTAACAGTAATCCTGGGGCTGGTGAGCACAAGGGCCATTTTCTAGGAAATGATATCCCGAAAATCTGGTCCTGAAAAACTTGGTATCAGAGCCAGGCTGACCATTGGCTAATCCTATCTTAGCCAGGTCGAAAAACCTAGGTTAACCAACCCACCAGACCATAACCTAAACTAGGCCAAGCTTCTCATGTAAGATAGCAACACAGTGACCCCGACACCTTTTTGGCAGTCGGTGCCCAACCTATCAACCTAGCCTGTCGATCACGCGCCAGTGACCGACCCCTAAATTGTCTCATTCGCAAGCATGCGAAGGAAGACTCCGTTCCCTTTTCTATAAAAAGGGCATGCTAGCCTCAACACAGCACAGCACAACCTCTACCCCAAAACCGAGCCATAATGCCTGGCCCCGTTGTTCACAATGAAACCACAGCAAACAACCTTGGAGGTTTTGTGACCGTGCTAGCAAACCTCACCCGCCGTGCCTTTGCATTAGAGGAGCCCCCAGAATATGTTGTGTACCAAGGACCCATGAGCGGTGAGAGCCGTCAATTCTGGGCCACAGTACACATCTATGGTAGGGGTCTATCGCCAGAACGCCCCTACAGGTTCACCGGAAGGACAACTTCCTTTGAGCCACAAGCCATCCAACTAGCTGCTCGAGAAGCTGTAGTTCAACTCCGGCACTTGTCGCCCAAAGCTAACTGTCGCTTGTTCTACTACTACCCCAGCCGTGACGGGTATGGTAGGCCACCCCAGGTTGCCAACGGAGATCATGAGATGGATCCTGCATTGTTGCATTTAGTGCGCTATGTAAGTGCACTAGAAGAACTGTTCGATCAAATCACCCTTGATCTGATTGCAGCTCATGGAGAGATGGTTCGCCGAGCCCCGGCAAGAGGAGAAGATGAGCCCGACGCCGACAACCCAGTCGTGCTGTTCGGGCAACTGATCGAGTCCTTAAGGTCTGCCACAGTCATCGACCAGAATACTTTGATGTCCCCAGAAGTGCTTCGTCGCCTTTTGGGAACACGCTCCAACGGGATTGTAGCCAACAATCCCCAGGACGGTCATCATCGCTACCCCGACCCTGCAGCCCCTCAATCCCCTCCAGCTAATCCCGACGGTGAAAACCATGGAGAAACCTCGACGTACACAAGGCACGCCCGCTTAGATATTAACGAGATAGACTACGTCGCTCGAGTAGTACCGAGTCTTAGTATGTCCTCGCCTTGTAACTGTCTGATCCTATACCGCCATAATTAAATGTTGTTTGCTTGTGCGCCCCTATTTTTAATAGTAGCCATGCATAAGTATGTTGGTGTACGGTTGCATTTTTAATTCCGAGCGTAGCTACCAAAAACCAACCTCGACGACTCAAAGTTTGTGCTATGAGTAAACTTTTTGGTTTCAGCTAATAGGAATAATATTTTCAAAACAACCCTATTTTTCTTAAGGGGGTAGTGTTGTAACACCCCAAAAATTTAACCATGTTTTGTTTATTAAAATTTTGCCAGGAGATTAAAATTTTATTTTTTGGGTTTATCTTTTGATTTCAGAACCTTTATTTTCTTTGATATTGTGGAGTTTTTGCCCCAAGTAAAAACTTTTCAAAAATGTTGTTGGGCTTGTATACCCTCTCTTGAAACATTCCTTTCATTAGTGGGATTATTTTATATAATTATTCTTCCCTGAGCTTTATCTTTCCAAAGTGGTTTTTCATAAGTCTTAGGGTCCCATTTGCACTGCAACCCTTTTATAAATTCATTTAAAAATCCCACCAAAATTTGGGGATGACATATGATGTCCCTAAATCACTTTTATGCAAAAATATCCTTTGGTCATTTGGAGATTTTGAGCTTTACCCCTAGTTTTCAAATCTGGTCCAATTTCACTTTTGCACTACAACCTATTTAAATATTTCTTTAAAACTTCCACCAAAATTAGGGGATGTTAGTAGGAGTATATTATTCGTCTTTGTGCAAAAACCCACTAATGTTCTTTGAAAAATTTGAGCAAAACATCCTCTTTTGCTCTCTGGTCCAGTTTGGCTTTTTCTACAGCAACCCTAATTTTTGTTACTCTAATGCCCATGATCTTTCTCCTGCTTATCAACCACCCTGCAAAACCCTTAAGTCCAGGAGAATGGACCTATTGGAGTATTTTTGGTCCATGAAAATATGCCTTTTACTTTCAGTCCAGAAATGGTTTTCTCAAAAACTTCCACTAGCAAATTTCTGTTTTTACCAAACTAACCTTGCCACCCTCTTTTGCATCTAAAGATACACTAGTCTGGAGAGTTTGGCCACCCCAAGAAATGCCTAGGTGCCCTTGGCATTTTGTCAAACACCTTATGTGCATGGTCAGTTTTGACATAGTTTCTGGTTTGTACATTGGACCTGCTTGCTTTGCCTAACCAGCATGTCTAATGGCTCTGCCCTAGCCTATAGCCCCACCCTACTAACCCTCATGTGATTTGGAGCCTCTTGGCAAGTGTTGGCATTTTGACGAACGCCTGGCGCGCGTGCACTGGGCGCGCCCAGAGCGCACGTTTTGCACGCGCGCAAACCGAGTCGCCGCGTCCCACTACCGTCGCCTCACGCTCGTTCTGGCCTCTCCCCACTTGCAGCCAGCGTGCCCCGACACCTCCCTCGCCGCAGAGGCGCCCTGGCCCTCTCCTGGCGCCCCACTTGTAGCCAGCGTGCCCCGACTCCTCCCTCGCCGCAGAGCCGCCCTGGCCCTCTCCTGGCGCCCCACAGCGCCACCGACGCAAGCCGCCACCGCTGCTCCGACAGCCCCTGCCCTGGACGGTGCTGCCCGAGCCACACGCGCGCGCCAGCTACCTCTGGAACAGCTCGATCTCATCCGCAAGCCCGTCCGCTAGCTCGCGTCGCTGCCACGTCGCCCTACTACAACAGAACGGCGGTTCGCCGTCGGGCTTATCCATGGCCGCCGCGGAAACGACCTCGACCGCCTATATAAGGGGCCCCGAGCTCGACCAGGCACCCAAGCGACCTCAAGCCACTCCACCAAATCCCCTGCGGCCAGCCAGCGACGGCGGAAAGCCTTCTTCCCCGTCTCCGGCCAGTTCGGCCGCCGCCGCCCTTCGGTCCATTGCGTCTCAAGCAAGGCCTCCCCCGTCCATCCAGCACCACCACCCGAACCCCCTCGACTGTGCGGAGCTGCCCAGACTCTCAGATTCGACCGAGAGCCACCGTAGCCCAAACCTCCAGTCCACCCGTAGCTGCCGTCCGCCGCGGAGCTCACTGCCGGCGACTCCCTTTGTCCCCACCTACCTAACAACCACCGGGAGAACCGCCCTGGACTGGCAGATCCATCCCTGACCTCGGGAGCTCGCGGGGAGCCGCCGTTCGCCGGCGTTGATCGCTGGAGCCCCGCCTCTCTTCGGCCAGAGGAGGAAGGAGGCGGGGGCGACCGGTCAAACCTGACCAGTGGGCCCCCTAGACCCACTGTCAGTGACCACGGGCCAGTCCACGCTGGCGTAAGTGGAGGCATAAACGCAAACTACGTCTTCGACGTGTATTCATTTTGAAACGTTTTCTTTTTTTCTGTTTTATTTAAAATCAGAACTAAACTTTGACAAAACTTTGACTGGACATATCTTTTAAAATAAAACTCCAAATAAGTTGATTCTTTTTCCTACCTTTCTCAAATTTTGTCTAGTTTATTTTCATATTTATTTGAAAAAAATTCGGACAACTTTTTTGTACTGTTTTGGACCTATGTGTTAATTTGAATATTTTCAAAAATAGGATTTTGAAGAAGAAGGCAACTTTCAAAAATGCACCCCCACTTGCATACTCTTGAAGGCAAGCATTCTAAACCCTGGCATAAAAGTTTTGTGTGTTGTTTGATACGGTTACCACACCACTTTGACATGGAGCATTCGATATTTTATGCGATGATACAACCATACGCATGAGTGCAAAATGAAGATTTTTGTTGTTAGTAATGGACCTGCTTTTGATAGTGATCATCCTCGTATGCTTTTCGTGTCTGCCGGAAGGAAGCCAGGAAAGTCTCTATCTTGGGTATACCTGAGCTTGTCCCTAGTTCCTCGTCGAGACGAGTGTGTCCGGTATGGCATAATGAGGTATGATGAGTGCTGATTCTGTCTATTGGATGAAATATATTTGTTATACTAATCATGCAGGGAATACTTAAACCTCCTGAGTCGACCATAGATCGAGTCTTGTTCCAGTAACCCCCATACTTGTTTCGTACTACCACTTGTCCCTGCAGCAGGTAGGGTACGGTTCAGTAAGTTGTCAACCCCTTTCTTGGCACACACCGTACAGAGAGGCCACAGTGGAAGATACCGGATGCATCTGGTAGGCAGGCCACCTGGTCCGCGGGCATGGGTGTTTCCGGTTGGTACCGAGAGGGGGGCACCCCTTAGTAGCATGTGGTATAAATTTGATCCCATGCTAATCGAGGTTGTAGCCTCCCCACTTAGAGTTTTGCTTGACAGGTGTCGTGGGTGATTCCAGACACCGGTAAGCTAAGCTGGTGTGTGCGAGTCAGGTGTGTTTTCAATTAAAAGACCGTAGACGGAATTAGTCCTGATGGACTAAAGAATCCGTTACTCGTGGGTAAAGAGTACACCCTCTGCAGAGATTATATCTATTCGAATAGCGGTGTCCATGGTTAAGGGCTACAGTCTGGGTTGGGTCTAGTGTCGGTCTTAATGTCGGTCTTCAGAGGAGAAACTGCTAAACCAGAACATGGATCATGATGTGTGACTTATGATGATTATGATTATTATTATTGACGGACCCTTTATATTATTTGAAGTATTGAGTATCCTTGGGACGGTTCTACCTCCTGGATATTCATTGTGATTGTTTTCTTATAAGCCCTTTATGTGGTGTCGCTGAGACGCCCGACTGTGGCATGCTTGTTATTTCTATTATTTATAAGCCCTTTATGTGGTGTCGCTCAGATGCCCGACTGAGGCATGCTCGTTATTTACTATCCTTTCGAGGCGTCGCTTCAGACACCCGATCGGTGCACTTTATTACTACTCTGTTATTGCATATTCATGTTGTATATAAATAACCTGCTTGCATGCATCAGGGATTTTATTTTATGACTGATGTTATGATCATAGAATATTTCAGAGCATGATTATCGTTTGTTATATTATACCCGTGTTCATAATGTTTGCGAGTACATTCAAAGTACTCATTGGCTTGTCCCTGGCTATTGTCTTGGCCAGATTTCTTGCTTGGAGAGGAGCGTTGCGATGTCAGCCCCGGAACCCACGCAATGGTAACAATAGCCTCGTGAAGATAGGAGTTAACCTGGTCATCTGTCCCTGTGAGAAATGGAGTCCCATACACGCTGAAAGACCACAAACCGCTTCCGCCATCAACCACTAGAAACCAATTGTTGTACTCATAGGCCAGAATGGTCTTGTACTACACATTTTGTATTTTGCTTGGAATTTCTGTATCAAGTTGGTGCCTCATTAGCTAACAGTAATCCTGGGGCTGGTGAGCACAAGGGCCATTTTCTGGGAAATGATATCCCGAAAATCCAGTCCTGACACTACCGGGCATCCCCAAGCTTGGATGCTCGAGACTTCTTGAAATATTATCTTGGGATACCTTGGAAATCCCCAAGCTTGAACTTTTGTGTCTCCTTAATTCCTCTTATATCATGGTTTCTCTTTTTATCAAAAGCTTCATCCACACCAAACTCAACAAGAACTCATGAGATAGGTTAGTACAAACCAATGCAAAACCTTATCATTTTCTATTGTAACAAATCACTAAAATTATTATTCAATATTGCATACTAAATTCCTCTGCATATTTAATACTCCTATTCTCAAATAGAATCATTAAACAAGCAAACATATGCAAACAATGGAACCATAACAGCAATCTGCCAAAACAGTATAGTCTGTAAAGAATGCAAGAGTATCAGTACTTCCCTAACTCCAAAAATTATGAAATAAAATTCCCACTGTAGTAAATTTATCAGAGCTCATTATGCAAGAAGTGTAAACATTATACCATGCTCTGACTTTTCTAGGGAATGTTTTCAACAGCGGTAAACTTTCTGTTTTCAAACAGCAACATGTATACTAGCAAAATAAGCATGGTAAAGGCTATCCTTGACATTTTTATTGAAACTAAAGATGCAAAACACTATTCTAAATAACAGCAAGCAAATACTAACAAAATAAAATGATGCTCCAAGCAAAACACATATCATGTGGTGAATAAAAATATAGCTCCAAGTAAAGTTACCGATGAACGAAGACGAAAGAGGGGATGCCATCCGGGGCATCCCCAAGCTTAGGCTCTTGGTTGTCCTTCAATATTACCTTGGGGTGCCTTGGGAATCCCTAAGCTTATGCTCTTCCCAATCCTTATTCCATAGTCCATCGAATCTTTACCCAAAACTTGAAAACTCCACAACACAAAACTCAACAGAAAACTCGTAAGCTCCGTTAGTATAAGAAAATAAAACCACCACTTAGGTACTGTAATGAACTCATTCTCAATTCATAATGGTGTAATATCTACTGTAATTCAACTTATCTACGGTTCATACCACTTAATACTAGCCATAGATTCATCAAAATAAGCAAACAACACATAGAAAACAGAATTTGTCAAAAACAGAACAGTCTGTAGTAATCTGTATCAAACTTATACTTATAGAACTCTAAAAATCCTACAAAATTAGGAAGTCCTAAGCAATTTATGTACCAACCCAGAGCAAAAGGAATCAGATCATAAGCACGTTTTTGCGAATTAAAAAAACTAATTTACTGGGTGCAAAAGTTTCTGATTTTCAGCAGGATCAACACAACTATCACCATAAGCTATCCTAAAGGTCTTACTTGGCACTTTATTGAAACAAAAGATATAAAACATGATTACTACAGTAGAATAATCATGTGGACACACAAAAATAGTAAGGATAAATATTGGGTTGTCTCCCAACAAGCATTTTTCTTTAATGCCTTTCTAGCTAGGCATGATGATGACAAAGATGCTCACATAAAAGATAAGAATTGAAACATAACGGGAGCATTATGAAGCATATGACTAGCACATTTAAGTATAACCCACTTCCTATGCATAGGGATTTTGTGAGCAAACAACTTACGGGAACAATAATTAACTAGCATAGGAAGGTAAAACAAGCATACCTTCAAACTTTTAAACACATAGAGAGGAAACTTGATATTATTGCAATTCCTACAAGCATATATTCCTCCCTCATAATAATTTTAAGTAGCATCATGAATGAATTCAAAAATATAACCAGCACCTAAAGCATTCTTTTCATGATCTACAAGCATAAAAAATTTACTACTCTCCACATAAGCAAATTTCTTCTCATGAATAGTAGTGGGAGCAAACTCAACAAAATAATTATCATGTGAGGAATAATCCAATTGAAAACTAAAATCATGATGACAAGTTTCATGGTTATCATTATTCTTAATAGCATACAAGTCATCACAATAATCATCATAGATAGCAACTTTGTTCTCATAATCAATTGGAACCTCTTCCGAAATAGTGGAATCATCACTAAATAAAGTTGACACTCTTCCAAATCCACTTTCATGTTCATCACAATAAGATTCAACATCCTCCAAAATAGTGGGATCACTACTTTCTAAAGTTGACACTCTTCCAAACCCCACTTTCATCAATATAATCATTATAGATAGGAGGCATGCTTTCATCATAATAAATATTCTCATCAAAACTTGGGGGACTAAACATATCATATTCATCAAACATAGCTTCCCCAAGCTTGTGGCTTTGCATATCCTTAGCATCATGGATATTCAAGGAATTCATACTAACAACATTCAATCATGCTCATCATTGAAAGATTTAGTATCAAACATTCTATAAATTTCTTCTTCTAGCACTTGAGCACAATTTTCCTTTTCATCACACTCACGAAAGATATTAAAAAGATGAAGTGTATGAGACAAACTTAACTCCATTTTTTTGTAGTTTTCTTTTATAAACTAAACTAGTGATAAAACAAGAAACAAAAGGATTCGATTGCAAGATCTAAAGATATACCTTCAAGCACTCACCTCCCCGGCAACGGCGCCAGAAAAGAGCTTAGTTGACGGGGTGTGAGTGAGTGCCCTTTACCTAGCCTCCCCGACAACGGCGCCAGAAAAGAGCTTGATGTCTACTACTCAACCTTCTTCTTGTAGACGTTGTTGGGCCTGCAAGTGCACAGGTTTGTAGGACAGTAGCAAATTTCCCTCAAGTGGATGACCTAAGGTTTATCAATCCGTGGGAGGCGTAGGATGAAGATGGTCTCTCTCAAACAACCCTGCAACCAAATAACAAAAAGTCTCTTGTGTCCCCAACACACCCAATACAATGGTAAATTTTATAGGTGCACTAGTTTGGCGAAGAGATGGTGATACAAGTGCAATATGGATAGTAGATAAACGTTTTTGTAATCTGAAATAATAAAAACAGCAAGGTAACTAATGATAAAAGTGAGCGTAAACGGTATTGCAATGATAGGAAACAAGGCATAGGGTTCATACTTTCACTAGTGCAAGTTCTCTCAACAATAATAACATAGATAGATCATATAACAATCCCTCAACATGCAACAAAGAATCACTCCAAAGCCACTAATAGCGGAGAACAAACGAAGAGATTATAGTAGCGTACGAAACCACCTCAAAGCTATTCTTTCGGATCAATCTATAAAAGAGTTCATACTAGAATAACACCTTAAGACACAAATCAACCAAAACCCTAATGTCACCTAGGTACTCCATTGTCACCTCAAGTATCCGTGGGCATGATTATATATACGATATGCATCACACAATCTCAGATTCATCCAACCAACACAAAGTACTTCAAAGAGCGCCCCAAAGTTTCTACCGGAGAGTCAAGAAAACGTGTGCCAACCCCTATGCATAGGTTCATGGGTGGAACTCGCAAGTTGGTCACCAAAACATACATCAAGTGGCACATGATATCCCATTGTCACCACAGATAAACACGGCAAGACATACATCAAGTGTTCTCAAATCAAAGACTCAATCCGATAAGATAACTTCAAGAGGGAAACTCAATTCATCACAAGAGAGTAGAGGGGGAGAAACATCATAGGATCCAACTATAATAGCAAAGCTCGCGATACATCAAGATTGTGCCATAGAGAGAACACGAGAGAGAGAGAGAGAGAGATCAAACACATAGCTGCTGGTACATACCCTCAGCCCCGAGGGTGAACTACTCCCTCCTTGTCATGGATAGCACCGGGATGATGACGATGGCCACCGGTGATGGGTTCCCCCTCCGGCAGGGTGCCGGAACAGACTCCCAAGAGGTTTTTGGTGGCTACAGAGGCTTGCGGTGGCAGAACTCCCAATCTATCTTGATATTCGATGGTTTTAGGGTACGTAGGCTTATATAGGTGAAAGAAGTCGGTCGGGAGGTGCTCGAGGGGCCCACGAGACAGGGGGCGCGCCCTCCTATCTTGTGGCTGCCTCGAGGACCTTCTGACGTGAACTCCAAGTCTCCAGGATCATATTCTTCCAAAAAATCACGCTGCCGAAGGTTTCATTCCATTTGGACTCCGTTTGATATTCCTTTTCTTTGAAATACTGAAACAGGCAATAAAACAACAATATGGGCTGGGCCTCCGGTTAAAAGGTTAGTCCCAAAAGTAATATAAAAGTGTATAATAAAGCCCATAATCATTAAAAACAGATAATAAAATAGCATGAATGCCTCATAAATTATAGATACGTTGGAGACGTATCAGCGGCCATGGCGGCCGATGATGGGGTGGCGGCCACGACCACCACCTCCCGCCTTCGGGCCGCGGCGACTGAGCGGGTGATGGTCATGGTGGCCAGCAGTGGGGTGGTGAACACGATGGCCACCTCCCGCCTTCGGGTCGTGGCGCTGGAGCGGGCGATGGCCCGGGCAGCCACGGTGGCAGACGATGGGGTGGCGGCAAAGGCACTCGGCAACAGCTGCCGACGGGCAGCGGCGGCAGAGCATGTGTTGGGTGTTCCGTGCAGACCCAATAGGGACAGCACGCGGTGTACCCTCCCAGCTGGAGTTGTCCTCTGATGATGGTGAAGTGGCTGAGTGATGACTTCGGACCGGTGCCATTGGAAATTGTGGGAGAAGAAAACGAGATAAGCTATAGGGAGGGAGGGGAAAATGCAACGCATGACTCACTGATCGTGAGGGTTTATATAGCATATAGCAGGCTGGTAAGCATTGGTATTTGGGGGGATTTCACCGAGTCGGGCGGGAAGCTTGCGCGGGAACCTGCACGGTTGCGCGGGAACAGGCTCACCGCCATTTGGCCAAAAGAATGCCCCCACGCGCTGCTCAAGCTTGCGCTCTAAGCCGTCTACGGCAGCGGGGTGACAATACGTGCGAGAGGAGGATGAAAGGACACGTACACATACGGTTAATAAAATAAAAACATTTGCGATTAAATTACCTACTACCTCCGTCCTGGTTTATAAGTCCTCTGTGTATTTTTGTGCCAAATTTTGACTAGAGATTTAACTAATAAAATACGATTCCAGATCGCCAGAGATTATATCGTTGGATTCGTATTTGAACATAGTTTCATATTATATAATTTTTATAACATGCATGGTTAAATTTAACGTCAAAATATGCACATAATATAAAGGGGACTAATAGACCAAGACGGCGGTAGTAGCACACGGCCGCTCTCTACGCAGCGAGGCAACTGTCGGCCGGCTTGTAGACGACCATTTCTTGCGTGTTCAACTGCTCTATGCATGTGGTTGCTTGCGGTTAAGGCGGCCGCGGCGCGCTCTGCTCGCGTCCCACCGCGCTCGCTCTGCTCTCGCATCCCTTTGGGTGCTCTGCCCTCGTCCCTCCATGAGTGCTGCCAGTGTTTGGGGCCAGCGCATGATCACGCACGTTCGTGTGTATGCGGTTGCACCGGGTGCGGCGCCATGATGCAGTTACCCGCTGAAAAAACTGCCATGCAGACGCACCGAGAATCCGGGCCGCCTGGCCCCCATTTATTCCTGCGGCCATTTACCTTCATCTCTCGCTCCACACGACACAATAAGCACACCCACGATGACACATATAGAGAGGACGTCCGGCAGTTCCAATGGTGCTCCCCGTGGCTCCAATGGCACTCTTGGCGGCCGATGACGACAACGGCAGGCAGTTCACCACGCATCATGTAGTGGACACCCAGGGGAAGGCCCTCTCGGTGGTGTAAACTAACGATCCGGTCTCGATGGAGAGCTCCATCCAAACTATGGAGGAGTTGCTTGCCGAGGACAAGTACCAAGTGGTCGGCTTCGACCTCGAGTACACCATCGGTCGTGCCGGGCGTGATCGGAAGGTTGTCATCGCCCAGTTGTGTGTGCGACATGACATCCTTGTCTACCACTACCACCTAGCCACAAGGCCTTGCGAGCATTTCTCTAGGTTTATCAACAGCTCTGACTACAGTTTCGCTACGGTGGACACCACCAACGATCTAAAAGCGCTCAAGGTTTCGGGCTTGAAATGCCAGAATCTTGTCAACATCCAGGACCACTACAAGGTCCGGGGCAGTGACAACAACAAACAGAAATCCCTGGTTGACGTCGCCTCGGCCATCATCGACCCCTACTACATGAAGATGAAGGATGAGAGCAAGAAGGACAGGAACGCCTGGCATAGTGTCTGACATGAGAGACTGGATGAACTACACATGAAGTACGCAGCCAAGGACGCGTACACAAGCTACGAGCTGTACATGTGGATCATTGACATGAGGGAGTGTCTTCTTCCTGCCCCAGATGAGGGATCAAGCCATAGAGCAGTGGCGGGAGCGTCACAAGAAGTAGATGACTAGACGATCATTTCTCCTAGTTTAGAATGCATACAATTGTTTATTGAGGTGTGTGCGAATGATTAGTCACTTATGTACTTGGATGTTTATTTTAGTTATATATGTGTGTGTGTGTGTGTGTGTGTGTTATTCTTTTATAGATAGAGCAAATCACATGGCTTATTAGCAGCAATAATCTATGTTATTATTGGTCTTCACAAACAATTCTGATTACGGACCTGTTTGCCGCGTATCACACACATCTTGTTCAGTTGAACCATTTCTATTGTGTTGCCTAATCACACATAGTTCATCCTAGTGAACCGTATGTTGCATATCGCACACACCCTCACCTGGCTGCCTTTTTCTATTGTTCTGCCTCATCGCAAATAGTTCTGTTGGATTAACAGTTTGCCACACATTGCACACGAACTCTAATATGAACCATGTTTGATGTCACCACCATCGCAAACATTTTGCATATTTTTTGATGGTTTTATTACATCATCGTTTGTGATTGATGCATCACACACAGATTCGTTGAAGGGTCTCTGATTGGACTATTGTGTTTGGACCATCCTGCAGTAGTGATTGATCCTAGATCCACAACTCGGGACCCCCTACCCGAGATCCGCCGGTTTTGACACCGACAGTGAGTTCTTCGGTATGGTATAGGTTGAGGCATAGGCCTTGAAACCCTTTGTATTGTTGTGGGGATCAATGGAAGTGCTTTGAATTAACATCCTGTATGTGTGAAAAAAATTGTTTTGTAGATATCTCTTGTCTCGTCTGCATTCTTCATCCCTGCAGGTACCCAGGATCATGAAGAGCAAGCCACAGAGAGGCTAAGGGCAGGAGACCGTGAAGTGTTATTCTGAAGACCGGTGACAGAAGGCTTTAGTACGGTAACTCGATCCAATTATTGGGGATTCATGAGGTGTAGTCATTAAACGCCCAAAGCTCTGATCTGATTATTGTAATCTTAATTATCAAGGCAACCTAGCATGATGGATAGGGCCTTCGATTGGACAACTTATTCTTAATGCAGGACGCGTGCTGGTCAAGGTGTTAATTGGACACATCCCCCATTTCAGTTCGTAACAAGCACATCTCGATTGGTGCCTTCCAACGTGCAAATTAAGACCATTGCTTTGAGGGGACCTTCCTCTCATGGGTTCAATAACCCAGGATCACTTCTTGGGGAAATAGGTGTGGGGTACTTTCTGTTACATTACCGCATCACTAAAAGGAGGTATCAGGTTCTTGGGTAGGCCACGTCCCATCCATACGAGGAACACTTTGCCTTTGTGGGTGACGCCACATGGTCGCATCAGCGCTCCAGTCTCTGTTGTTATCCTAATGGTAGGGGCATTGTCCCCATGAATTTTCTTTGACATTTAGTGAGATGGTGATGTGTTGTTCGACAAGTACCCCGGTCACTTGTTGCGGAAGCATCGCATTGAGTTCCATGAAGAGTATCGCAAGCGTCCGAGCCTTGCTGGAGTGAATGCCTTGTTGCCCTTCGGTCGTAGGCGAGTGACTCCAACCATCTTAGTAATCTCCCTAAGCCATGGGCTCTAAGGCGATTGCTTGCTCACTAAGACGAGGGGATGCCAACGAAATGCATGTATTTCCTGGAGGGCGGCTGCCGGGGTCATCTTGCTGTTGAAGGGTTGAGGTGTGTGGCATGCTTCCTCACCATCAAACCGCCTAGCTGCTGGCATCCTTCCCCTAGCCCGATCTCTTTCCCTCGTGTTATCGTTTGCACAGGAGAGTTCCGAATCACATTGAGGTTGGTACCTGCTTGACATGGTTGATGCAGATGATGGTAGAATCAAACAAAATAGAGCCTTAGCCCCTACCTGATGCACCATGTGTCAGAGCATAAACTCAAGACATTAGGGATCAAGAATACCCTGTATTTGCATCTTCAACCAGGGGCTAAAAAGCTCTAGGTTCCTTTGAGTAAGCTAAAATGGTGCCACAATGATATATACATGTACATGCCGCTTGGGGAAGTGTAATACCCTACTCTTGTTCTTAATTGGCTGATATGAGTGCACAAGGGAGATTATTGTATTTGCATCTTCAATCAGGGGCTAAAAAGCTCTAGGTTCCTTTGAGTAAGCTAAAATGGTGCCACAATGATATATACATGTACATGTCGCTTGGGGAAGTGTAATACCCTACTCTTGTTTTTAATTGGCTGATCTGAGTGCACAAGGGAGATTACAAGTACTCGAGCGAGCTATCTACACTGCTCGGGGTGGGTTTTCATCCTACTCAAGATCTAACCCTTATTCCTTTCCCTCTTTACTCTTCCTCTCATGTCCTATTTTTTTCGTGTGTTCCCGCTTTCCTCTATGCCATGTGTCTTGTGTTCCCCTTGTCCCTAATATGGCCATGGCCCTCCCCTTATATAGGACTGGGGGCACCACAACGGCGTGATATTCTTGACTATCTCTCTATTACGCATGTGATAACTTGAAATTGTAGCAGGTACTTGAGTGCATCTGGCAGCTATCTTGTCTCTTCAGGTCCCACCCATTAGGGCCAGTCCTGCTCGACCTTGTGGCGCCGTTGTTGCTGACTCAAAAATGAGTCTGTGTGCCGCCACTTTCATCCACATGTGTAAACCATAATGATGATGACATAAAATATGTAGGCATGTGGTAGCCTACGTATCGCAGCGTGCATCCGCACTAAATTCATGATTGGAGATGTGGTGTGCACACAGTTGTTGGGATTGCTTGCATGTCTGGCACATATGCCTACATGCACTGGTGCTCGGGACACCGAGCACTTGCCCCTGATGTCACTTGTGACGTTTTTTAGCCTTGTTTGACTGGTACATGTTTTACCAACGATAAGTCTTTACAAAGATCCACATGTCGATGTCTAATAATGAGTTAACTCCTTCTAGATGTTTGATTGCTTGTTTATGTGTTGGTTTTTTCCTCCGGGCTTGAAGGGAGATGCAACACAGCAATGGTAGGTCTTTCCCCTCAGTTATGAAACCAAAGAATTATTCCAGTAGGAGGATCCATCCGGATTATGTAAGTAGTACCTTCACACAAATAACAAAAACTTGCAACCCAACACATTAGAGGGGTTATCAATCCCTCCTTGGTATTGAGGTAGATTAAATTGTATAAGATTGAATAAATAAATCTAACAAAAGCACAAAATAAAAGAAGTAAAGAAAATATGCAACAAGGTATTTTTGGATTTTTAGATTAATAGATCTGAAAACAATATGATAGGAAATAGACCTGGGGGTCATAGATTTCACTAGTGGCTTCTCTCAATAAAACAACATATGTTGGGTAAACAAATTACTGTTGGGCAATTGATAGAAGAGCAAATAATATGACAATATCCAAGGCAATGATCATGTATATAGGCATCACGTCCAAGATTAGTAGACCGACTCCTTCCTGCATCTACTACTATTAGTCCACACATCGACCGCTATCCAACATGCATCTAGTCTATTAAGTTCATGGAAAAACGGAGTAATACAATAAGAAGGATGGCATGATGTAGACAAGATCTATTCATTGTAGGAATAGAACCCAACTTTTTATCCTTAATAGAAACGATACATGCGTGCCTTGCTACCCCTTTTGTCACTAGGTGAGGACACCGCAAGATCGAACCCATCACAAAGCACCTCTTCCCATTGCAAGAAAAATCAATCTAGTTGGCCAAACCAAGCCAAAGTTTCGGAGAAGAAATATGATTCTATAATAATCATTCATACAAGAGATCAAAGAAGACTCAAATAATATTCATAGATAGAACTGATTATAAACTCACAATTCATCGGATCCCTACAAACACACCGCAAAAGAGTTACATCAAATAGATCTCCAAGAACATCAAGGAGAACATTGTATTGAGAACCAAAAAGAGAGAAGAAGACATCTAGCTACTTCCTACGGACCCGTAGGTATGTGGTAAACTACTCACGCATCATCGGAGGGGCAAGGGTGTTGATGAAGAACCCCTCTGTGATTGTTGACCCCTCCGGCAAGGTGCCGAGAAAGGCCTCTAGATTGGATCTCGTGGTTCTGGAACTTGCGGGGGTGGAAACACCGATCTCTCTGCCCCCTAGGGTTCCTGGAATATTTGGGTATTTATAGAGCTAAGAGGCGATGGAAAGTACCTCTTGAAGGAAATATGCCCTAGAGGCAATAATAAAGTTATTATTTATTTCCTCATATCATGATAAATGTTTATTATTCATGCTAGAATTGTATTAACCGGAAACATGATACATGTGTGAATACATAGACAAACATAGTGTCACTAGTATACCTCAACTTGACTAGCTCATTGATCAAAGATGGTTATGTTTCCTAACCATAGGCATGTGTTGTCATTTGATTAAAGGGATCACATCATTAGGAGAATGATGTGATTGACTTGACCCATTCCGTTAGCTTAGCACTTGATCGTTTAGTATGTTGCTATTGCTTTCTTCATGACTTATACAAAGTTCCTGCAACTATGAGATTGTGCAACTCCCGTTTACCGGAGGAACACTTTGTGTGCTACCAAACGTCACAACGTAACTGGGTGATTATAAAGGTGCTCTACAGGTGTCTCCAAAGGTACATGTTGAGTTGGCATAATTCGAGATTAGGTTTTGTCACTCCGATTGTCAGAGAGGTATCTCTGGGCCCTCTCGGTAATACTCATCACCTAAGCCTTGCAAGCATTGTAACTAATGAGTTAGTTATGAAATGATGTATTACGGAACGAGTAAAGAGACTTGCCGGTAACAACATTGAACTAGGTATTGGATACCGACGATTGAATCTCGGGCAAGTAACATACCGATGACAAAGGGAACAACGTATGTTGTTATGCGGTTTGACCGATAAAGATCTTCGTAGAATATGTAGGAACCAATATGAACATCCAGGTTCCACTATTGGTTATTGACCGAGAATAGTTCTAGGTCATGTCTACATAGTTCTCGAACCCGTAGGGTCCGCACGCTTAACGTTACGATGACAATTTTATTATGAGTTTATAGGTTTTGATGTACCGAAGTTTGTTCGGAGTCCCGGGTGTGATCACGGACATGACGAGGAGTCTTGAAATGGTCAAGACATAAAGATTGATATATTGGACAGATATATTTGGACACCTGAAAGGTTCCGGATGAGATTGGGACTATACCGGAGTTCCGGGAGGTTACCGGAACCCCCCGGTAGGTATATGGGCCTTATTGGGCCTTAGTGGAAAGGAGGGAGAAGGAGCAAAGGAGGGGGCGCGCCCCCCCAAGCCCAATCCGAATTGGGAGGGGGGCCGCCGCCCCCTTTCCTTCTTCCCTCCCCTCTCTTCCTTCCCTCTCCTACTCCTAATAGGAAAGGGGGCCAAATCTACTTGGAGTAGGATTGCCCCCCCTAGGGCGTGCCTTCCCCCTTGGCCGGCCCCCTCCTCCTCTCCGCCTTTATATACGGAGGAGGGGGCACCCCTAAGACACACAAGTTGATCTACGGATCGTTCCTTAGCCGTGTGCGGTGCCCCCCTCCACCATATTCCACCTCGATCACATCGTCGCGGAGTTTAGGCGAAGCCCTGCGCCGGTAGAACATCATCATCGTCACCACGCCGTCGTGCTGACGGAACTCATCCCCGACGCTTCGCTGGATTGGAGCCCGGGGGACGTTATCGAGCTGGACGTGTGCTGAACACGGAGGTGCCGTACGTTCGGTGCTTGGATCGGTCGAATCGTGAAGACGTACGACTACATCAACCGCGTTGTCATAACGCTTCCGCTTAATGGTCTACGAGGGTACGTAGACAACACTCTCCCCTCTTGTTGTTATGCCATCACCATGATCTTGCGTGTGCGTAGGAAAATCTTGAAATTACTACCTTACCCAACAGTGGCATCCGAGCCTAGGTTTTATGCGTTGATGTTATATGCACGAGTAGAACACAAGTGAGTTGTGGGCGATACAAGTCATACTGCTTACCAGCATGTCATACTTTGGTTCAGCGGTATTGTTGGATGAAGCGGCCCGGACCGACATTACGCGTACGCTTACGTGAGACTGGTTTTACCGCCGTTCTTTGCACATAGGTGACTAGCGGGTGTCAGTTTCTCCAACTTTAGTTGAACCGAGTGTGGCTACGCCCGGTCCTTGCGAAGGTTAAAACAGCACCAACTTGACGAACTATCGTTGTGGTTTTGATGCGTAGGTAAGAACGGTTCTTGCTCAGCCCGTAGCAGCCACGTAAAACTTGCAACAACAAAGTAGAGGACGTCTAACTTGTTTTTGCAGGGCATGTTGTGATGTGATATGGTCAAGACGTGATGCTATATTTTATTGTATGAGATGATCATGTTTTGTAACCGAAGTTATCGGCAACTGGCAGGAGCCATATGGTTGTCGCTTTATTGTATGAAATGCAAACGCCCTGTAATTGCTTTACTTTATCACTAAGCGGTAGCGATAGTCGTAGAAGCAATAGATGGCGTAAACGACAACGATGCTACGATGGAGATCAAGGTGTCGCGCCGGTGACGATGGTGATCACGACGGTGCTTCGGAGATGGAGATCACAAGCACAAGATGATGATGGCCATATCATATCACTTATATTGATTGCATGTGATGTTTATCCTTTATGCATCTTATTTTGCTTTGATTGACGCTAGCATTTTAAGATGATCTCTCCCTAAAAATTATCAAGAAGTGTTCTCCCTGAGTATGCACCGTTGCCAAAGTTCGTCGTGCCCAGACACCACGTGATGATCGGGTGTGATAAGCTCTACGTCCATCTACAACGGGTGCAAGCCAGTTTTGCACACGCAGAATACTCAGGTTAAACTTGACGAGCCTAGCATATGCAGATATGGCCTCGGAACACGGAGACCGAAAGGTCGAGCGTGAATCATATAGTAGATATGATCAACATAGAGATGTTCACCATTGAAAACTACTCCATCTCACGTGATGATCGGTTATGGTTTAGTTGATTTGGATCACGTGATCACTTAGATGACTAGAGAGATGTCTGTCTAAGTGGGAGTTCTTAAGTAATATGATTAATTGAACTTAAATTTATCATGAACTTAGTACCTGATAGTATTTTGCTTGTCTATGTTTGTTGTAGATAGATGGCTCGTGCTGTTGTTCCGTTGAATTTTAATGCGTTCCTTGAGAAAGCAAAGTTGAAAGATGATGGTAGCAATTACACGGACTGGGTCCGTAACTTGAGGATTATCCTCATTGCTGCACAGAAGAATTACGTCCTGGAAGCACCGCTGGGTGCCAGGCCTGCTGCAGGAGCAACACCAGATGTTGTGAACGTCTGGCAGAGCAAAGCTGATGACTACTCTATAGTTCAGTGTGCCATGCTTTACGGCTTAGAACCGGGTCTTCAACGACGTTTTGAACGTCATGGAGCATATGAGATGTTCCAGGAGTTGAAGTTAATATTTCAAGCAAATGCCCGGATTGAGAGATATGAAGTCTCCAATAAGTTCTACAGCTGCAAGATGGAGGAGAATAGTTCTGTCAGTGAGCATATACTCAAAATGTCTGGGTATAATAATCACTTGATTCAACTGGGAGTTAATCTTCCGGATGATAGCGTCATTGACAGAATTCTCCAATCACTGCCACCAAGCTACAAGAGCTTCGTGATGAACTATAATATGCAAGGGATGAACAAGACAATTCCCGAGCTCTTCGCAATGCTAAAGGCTGCGGAGGTAGAAATCAAGAAGGAGCATCAAGTGTTGATGGTCAACAAGACCACTAGTTTCAAGAAAAAGGGCAAAGGGAAGAAGAAGGGGAACTTCAAGAAGAACAGCAAGCAAGTTGCTGCTCAAGAGAAGAAACCCAAGTCTGGACCTAAGCCTGAAACTGAGTGCTTCTACTGCAAGCAAACTGGTCACTGGAAGCGGAACTGCCCCAAGTATTTGGCGGATAAGAAGGATGGCAAAGTGAACAAAGGTATATGTGATATACATGTTATTGATGTGTACCTAACTAGAGCTCGTAGTAGCACCTGGGTATTTGATACTGGTTCTGTTGCTAATATTTGCAACTCGAAACAGGGACTACGGAATAAGCGAGCACTGGCCAAGGACGAGGTGACGATGCGCGTGGGAAACGGTTCCAAAGTCGATGTGATCGCGGTCGGCACGCTACCTCTACATCTACCTTCGGGATTAGTTTTAGACCTGAATAATTGTTATTTGGTGCCAGCGTTGAGCATGAACATTATATCTGGATCTTGTTTGATGCGAGACGGTTATTCATTTAAATCAGAGAATAATGGTTGTTCTATTTATATGAGTAATATCTTTTATGGTCATGCACCCTTGAAGAGTGGTCTATTTTTATTGAATCTCGATAGTAGTGATACACATATTCATAATGTTGAAGCCAAAAGATGCAGAGTTGATAATGATAGTGCAACTTATTTGTGGCACTGCCGTTTAGGTCATATCGGTGTAAAGCGCATGAAGAAACTCCATACTGATGGACTTTTGGAATCACTTGATTATGAATCACTTGGTACTTGCGAACCGTGCCTCATGGGCAAGATGACTAAAACACCGTTCTCCGGTACTATGGAGAGAGCAACAGATTTGTTGGAAATCATACATACAGATGTATGTGGTCCGATGAATGTTGAAGCTCGTGGCGGATATCGTTATTTTCTCACCTTCACAGATGATTTGAGCAGATATGGGTATATCTACTTAATGAAACACAAGTCTGAAACATTTGAAAAGTTCAAAGAATTTCAGAGTGAAGTGGAAAATCATCATAACAAGAAAATAAAGTTTCTACGATCTGATCGTGGAGGAGAATATTTGAGTTACGAGTTTGGTTTACATTTGAAACAATGCGGAATAGTTTCGCAACTCACGCCACCTGGAACACCACAAAGAAATGGTGTGTCCGAACGTCGTAATCGTACTTTACTAGATATGGTGCGATCTATGATGTCTCTTACTGATTTACCGCTATCGTTTTGGGGTTATGCTTTAGAGACGGCTGCATTCACATTAAATAGGGCACCATCAAAATCCGTTGAGACGACGCCTTATGAACTGTGGTTTGGCAAGAAACCAAAGTTGTCGTTTCTTAAAGTTTGGGGCTGCGATGCTTATGTGAAGAAACTTCAACCAGATAAGCTCGAACCCAAATCGGAGAAATGTGTCTTCATAGGATACCCAAAAGAGACTGTTGGGTACACCTTCTATCACAGATCCGAAGGCAAGACATTCGTTGCTAAGAATGGATCCTTTCTAGAAAAGAGTTTCTCTCGAAAGAAGTGAGTGGGAGGAAAGTAGAACTTGATGAGGTAACTGTACCTGCTCCCTTATTGGAAAGTAGTTCATCACAGAAATCAGTTCCCTGTGACAAATACACCAATTAGTGAGGAAGCTAATGATATTGATCATGAAACTTCAGATCAAGTGTCTACTGAACCTCGTAGGTCTACCAGAGTAAGATCCACACCAGAGTGGTACGGTAATCCTATTCTGGAAGTCATGTTACTTGACCATGATGAACCTACGAACTATGAGGAAGCGATGATGAGCCCAGATTCCGCAAAATGGCTAGAGGCCATGAAATCTGAGATGGGATCCATGTATGAGAACAAAGTATGGACTTTGGTTGACTTGCCCGATGATCGGCAAGCCATTGAGAATAAATGGATCTTTAAGAAGAAGACTGACGCTGACGGTAATGTAACTGTCTATAAAGCTCGACTTGTTGCGAAAGGATTTCGACAAGTTCAAGGGGTTGATTACGATGAGACTTTCTCACCCGTAGCGATGCTTAAGTCTGTCCGAATCATGTTAGCGATTGCCGCATTTTATGATTATGAAATTTGGCAGATGGATGTCAAAACTGCATTCCTGAATGGATTTCTGGAAGAAGAGTTGTATATGATGCAACCGGAGGGTTTTGTCGATCCTAAGGGAGCTAACAAAGTGTGCAAGCTCCAGCGATCAATCTATGGTCTGGTGCAAGCCTCTCGGAGTTGGAATAAACGCTTTGATAGCGTGATCAAAGCATATGGTTTTATACAGACTTTTGGAGAAGCCTGTATTTACAAGAAAGTGAGTGGGAGCTCTGTAGCATTTCTAATATTATATGTGGATGACATATTGTTGATTGGAAATGATATAGAATTTCTGGATAGCATAAAAGGATACTTGAATAAAAGTTTTTCAATGAAAGACCTCGGTGAAGCTGCTTACATATTGGGCATTAAGATCTATAGAGATAGATCAAGACGCTTGATTGGACTTTCACAAAGCACGTACCTTGATAAAGTGTTGAAAAGGTTCAATATGGATCAGGCGAAGAAAGGGTTCTTGCCTGTATTACAAGGTATAAAGTTGAGTCAGACTCAATGCCCGACCACTGCAGAAGATAGAGAGAAAATGAAAGGAGTTCCCTATGCTTCAGCCATAGGCTCTATCATGTATGCAATGCTGTGTACCAGACCTGATGTGTGCCTTGCTATTAGTTTGGCAGGGAGGTACCAAAGTAATCCAGGAGTGGGTCACTGACAGCGGTCAAGAACATCCTGAAATACCTGAAAAGGACTAAGGATATGTTTCTCGTATATGGAGGTGACAAAGAGCTAGTCGTAAATGGTTACGTCGATGCAAGCTTTGACACTGATCCGGACGATTCTAAATCGCAAACCGGATACGTATTTTTATTAAACGGTGGAGCTGTAAGTTGGTGCAGTTCTAAACAAAGCGTCGTGGCGGGATCTACATGTGAAGCGGAGTACATAGCTGCTTCGGAAGCAGCAGTCTAGATGAAGGAGTTCATTTCCGATCTAGGTGTTATACCTAGTGCATCGGGACCAATGAAGATCTTCTGTGACAATACTGGTGCAATTGCCTTGGCAAAGGAATCCAGATTTCACAAGAGGACCAAGCACATCAAGAGACGCTTCAATTCCATTCGGGACCAAGTCCAAGTGGGAGACATAGAGATTTGCAAGATACATACGGATCTGAATGTTGCAGACCCGTTGACTAAGCCTCTCTCACGAGCAAAACATGATCAGCACCAAGACTCCATGGGTGTTAGAATCATTACTATGTAATCTAGATTATTGACTCTAGTGCAAGTGGGAGACTGAAGGAAATATGCCCTAGAGGCAATAATAAAGTTATTATTTATTTCCTCATATCATGATAAATGTTTATTATTCATGCTAGAATTGTATTAACCGGAAACATGATACATGTGTGAATACATAGACAAACATAGTGTCACTAGTATGCCTCTACTTGACTAGCTCATTGATCAAAGATGGTTATGTTTCCTAACCATAGGCATGTGTTGTCATTTGATTAATGGGATCACATCATTAGGAGAATGATGTGATTGACTTGACCCATTCCGTTAGCTTAGCACTTGATCGTTTAGTATGTTGCTATTGCTTTCTTCATGACTTATACAAAGTTCCTGCAACTATGAGATTGTGCAACTCCCGTTTACCGGAGGAACACTTTGTGTGCTACCAAACGTCACAACGTAAAAGGGTGATTATAAAGGTGCTCTACAGGTGTCTCCAAAGGTACATGTTGAGTTGGCATAATTCGAGATTAGGTTTTGTCACTCCGATTGTCGGAGAGGTATCTCTGGGCCCTCTCGGTAATACTCATCACCTAAGCCTTGCAAGCATTGTAACTAATAAGTTAGTTATGAAATGATGTATTACGGAACGAGTAAAGAGACTTGCCGGTAACGAGATTGAACTAGGTATTGGATACCGATGATCGAATCTCGGGCAAGTAACATACCGATGACAAAGGGAACAATGTATGTTGTTATGCGATTTGACCGATAAAGATCTTCGTAGAATATGTAGGAACCAATATGAACATCCAGGTTCCACTATTGGTTATTGACCGAGAATAGTTCTAGGTCATGTCTACATAGTTCTCGAACCCGTAGGGTCCGCACGCTTAACATTACGATGACAGTTTTATTATGAGTTTATAAGTTTTGATGTACCGAAGTTTGTTCGGAGTCTCGGATGTGATCACGGACATGACGAGGAGTCTCTAAATGGTCGAGACATAAAGATTGATATATTGGACGGATATATTTGGACACCGGAAAGGTTCCGGATGAGATTGGGACTATACCGGAGTTCCGGGAGGTTACCGGAACCCCCCGGTAGGTATATGGGCCTTATTGGGCCTTAGTGGAAAGGAGGGAGAAGGAGCAAAGGAGGGGGCGCCCCCCCTAAGCCCAATCCGAATTGGGAGGGGGGCCGCCCCCCCCCCCCTTTCCTTCTTCCCTCCCCTCTCTTCCTTCCCTCTCCTACTCCTAATAGGAAAGGGGGGCCAACCCTACTTGGAGTAGGATTGCCCCCCCTAGGGCTCGCCTCCCCCTTGGCCGGCCCCCTCCTCCTCTCCCACTTTATATACGGAGGAGGGGGGCACCCCTAAGACACACAAGTTGATCTACGGATCGTTCCTTAGTCGTGTGCGGTGCCCCCCTCCACCATATTCCACCTCGGTCACATCGTCGCGGAGTTTAGGCGAAGCCCTGCGCCGGTAGAACATCATCATCATCACCACGCCGTCGTGCTGACGAAACTCATCCCCAACGCTTCGCTGGATTGGAGCCCGGGGGACGTCATCGAGCTGGACGTGTGCTGAACACGGAGGTGCCGTACGTTCGGTGCTTGGATCGGTCGAATCGTGAAGACGTACGACTACATCAACCGCGTTGTCATAACGCTTCCGCTTAACGGTCTACGAGGGTACGTAGACAACACTCTCCCCTCTCGTTGCTATGCCATCACCATGATCTTGCGTGTGCGTAGGAAAATTTTGAAATTACTACGTTACCCAACACCTCTGTGGGACCCACCACCCATTAGGGCTCGCCAGGGGCCTCTGGCACGCCCAGATGGGTGGTGGGCCCTATGGGCCTTCCCTCCTGCACTTCCTTAATTGGCTCCTAATCTCCAAAAAGTTTCGTTGCATTTGGACTTCGTTTGGTACGGATATTCTGCGAAGTAAAAAAAGCAAAAACAGCAACTGGCACTGGGCACTATGTCAATAGGTTAGTCCCAAAAAATGATATAAAGTTGTTATAAAATGAAAATAAAACATCTAAGATTGACAACATAACAACATGGAACAATAAAAAATTATCGATACGTTGGAGACGTATCAATGTTTTAGTATTTTTCATGGCGAGTAATCTTCTGATATATTGACGTGGCCTTTGGGCGTGCCCATTATCGGCGTGTTTGGCGTACCCCATTTTTTAGCACGCCGGCAAGAGTAAGCACGATGGCTGGGTACTCGGTGGTGAAGAATGTGTTGTTGTATGATGCATGCAAGGTCGTATATGAGGATTTTGTAGGCATGGGGCAAAGCGGCTCGACCTTTTGCCAAAACGTGCTTGCTTCATTTCATGAGCAAAAACACTTTGTGCCCTATGATGTCTACTACAAAACTTATTCTTGTAGACTCCTGTTGTGCCTCCAAGCGCAGAGTTTTGTAGGACAATAGCAATTTTCCCTCAAGTGGATGACCTAAGGTTTATCAATCCATGGGAGGCATAGGATGAAGATAGTCTCTCCAAAACAACCCTGCAATCAAATACAAGAAATCTATTGTGTCCCCAACACAATGGAAAATTGTATAGGTGCACTAGTTCGGCGAAGAGATGGTGATACAAGTGTAGTATGGATAGTAGATATAGGTTTTTATAATCTAAAAATATAAAAAAAAACAAGGTAGCAAGTAACAAAAGTAAGCACAAACGGTATTGCAATTCCTAAAAACAAGGCCTAGGGTTCATACTTTCACTAGTGCAATCTCTCAACAATTCTAACATAAGTGAATCATATAACAATCCCTCAAACATGCGATAAAGAATGACTCCAACGTTCTTATCTAGCAGAGAACATACAATGAAATTATTGTTGGGTATGAAACCACCTCAAAGTTATCTTTTTTGATCAGTCTATAAGAGTCACAAACAGCCCTAGAGTTCATACTAAAATAACACCATATGATACACATCAACCAACTCTAGTGTCACCTAGATACTCCAATGTCACCACAAGTATCCCTGAGTTGATTACTCGATATGCATCAAACAACTTCAGATTCATAATATCCAATCCAATACAAAGAACTTCAAAGAGTGCCCAAGGTTTCTACCAGAGAAACAAGGACGAAAACGTGTATCGACCCCTATGCATAGATTACCCCAATGTCATGATAATCCGCAAAGTGAATACCAAAACATATATCAAGTGGATCAGTGGAACACCCCATTGTCACCACGGGCATCCACATGCAAGACATACATCAAGTGTTCTCAAATACAAGAAGTATTCAATCCGATAATAGTGAAACCTCAAAGGTAATGACTCAATTCATCATAACAAGATAGAGAGGGAGAAACACCATATGATCCAACTATATTAAGAAAGCTCACGGTACATCAAGATCGTGCCAAATCAAGAACACAAGAGAGAGAGAGAGATCAAACACATATCTACTGGTACATACTCTCAACCCCTAGGGTGAACTACTCCCTCCTTGTCATGGAGACCGTCGAGATGATGAAGAGGGCCTCCGGTGATGGTTTTCCCCTCCGGCAGGGTACCCGAGAAGGCCTCCAGATCAGATTGCTTTGGTATAGAGGATTGCGGCGACGGAGCGGAAGTTCTAGGTCAAGTTCTGGGGTTTTCTGGATTTATAGGAATTTTTGGCATCGGTTTCACGTCAAAGGGGCCCACGAGGAAGTGACAAGCTCGGTAGGCCCTCCCTACCCCCAGGGTGCGTCTACTAGGCTTGTCGCGTCCTTGTGGCTCTTCTGGTCCTTCCACAAATCTTCGGGGGCTCTCTTTTGGTCCATAAAAAATCACCGCAAACTTTCAGCCCATTTCGAGAACTTTTATTTCTGCACAAAAAACAACACCACGGTAGTTCTGTTAAAAACAACGTTAGTCCGGGTTAGTTGCATTCAAATCATACCAAAACCATATAAAATTGTTGTAAACATGGCATGAATAGTTCATAAATTATAGATATGTTGGATACGTATCAGCATCCCCAAGCTTAATTCCTGCTCGTCCTCGAGTAGGTAAATGATAAAAGAAATAATTTATGAAGTGTAAATGCTAGCATAGCGCATAAGTTTGATCAATGATAATTTCAATCACCCTTTCTAGCATCTTAACAACAACTCTTTCTCATAAAACTTATCATGATAAAGTAGCAATCAATTCACATGTTATGGTTCAAACAATGCATTCTCTTGAAACTTAACAACCTATGTTCTTAGTCACCCAAAAATCTCAATGCATCTTATTTTCAAGAAAGTCTAAGTAAGAGCTCCACATACTCAGTTATCATATAGTCTTCTATGATTGCTAGTAATCAAAGCATATTTTTAGAATAAATAGCATCCATTGAACACGGAGAAAGATAGGGGCTTGATGTTTTGCCTCCCAACTCATTTATCATAGAGATAATTGTCAACAATAATAATTCATGATCTAATATATTTGAATGGCCACATGTGCGTGGATCTTTCCCCATCACATGATGCTTGCAAACTAAAGAATAGGTTGGAATAAGAAATTGAATCAACAAAATAAAATTAACAGAAAGGGTAAAAGTTAAGCCCTTTGTGGAGGGAAGCATGGATTTGCAGAGGTGCCAGATCTCATTGCTTAAAATAGAGATGAATACATTTTGAGTGATGTGCCTTTTCTGTCAATGTCACGACTAAGGTATTCAATATCTTCCATGCGGAACACATTATTGGCGGTTCCCATGTGGAAATGAAAAGTTTAACTCGCCCTCAACCATTCAAACACAAGCCATGGCTAGCCGAATTCACTAGCGCCCTCCAAACTTTCAACTTTCCAGGGAGAGCTTTTGTTTTATTATATATTTTTCTTTTTGATTGACATGACTAGACATCCCAATTACCAGCCTCTCTCGTGCATGGACAAGTGAATAAACACCCGTCATGAGAGTAACCCGCTTAGCATGGAAGATACTGACCGACCCATCGCTCCATGAGCGGTACGGGCACATAAAACAAATGATTATTTGAAGATTTTGGAGATGACACATGCAAATTTACTTGGAATGGCAAAGTAATACCGCATATAGGTAGATACAATGGGCACTCATGAAAGGAACTTGGCTCAAGGACTTGGATGCACAAGCAGTATTTTCGCTTAGTACAGAGATTTTGGCTAGCAAAAGATTCTAAATAAGCACCGCATGTTGGAGGATCCATAACAATAATTTCGATGCAAATATACCCAACCATAACTCATTAGTTGTCTTCCTTGGCCAACTTAAACTAATTTGATCAAGTTTGAAAATAATTAATGGGTACTCACAATCATAAATGATGTCCAAGATAATATATTTTCATGTGAAAGTTCTCTTCCTTATACTAATCATCCATGAATTGCTTGTATGACCAATACTTTGATTGTCAAACTTCAATAGATTTTACTTTATAAACCCAACATAAAACTACTAATAGACATGATACAACCATATGAAGAACATATAATTTCAAATTTATGATATTCAATTCATGCAACAATTTACTCTTTGGATATAAGTGAAGAATGAGAGTAAATGAGAAATTTCTCCAAAAGATATAAGTGGAGATCAAATGAGTAGTCAAACGATTAAGTAGTTGAGTGAGGACTCTCTCTCATAAAAAAACTTTCAGATCTAAGTATTTTATTCAAACATCATACAAATATAAAAGGGCACTCCAAGGATAGCACATATCATGTGAACAAGTAAAAACTTAGGCTCAACCAAAACTAACCGATAGTTGTTGAAGAAGAAAGGTGGGATGCCCACCGGGGCATCCCCAAGATTAGATGCTTGAGACTTCTTGGACTATGAACTTGGGATGCCTTGGGCATCCCCAAGCTTGAGTTTTTGTATCTCCCTGATTCCTCTCATATCATGGTTTCCCTAAATCTCAAAAACTTCGTCCACACAAAACTCAACAAGAACTCGTGAGATAAGTTGGTATAAATCAATGCAAAACCTTATCATTCTCTACTATAGAATATCCTAATATTATAATTTGACATTGCATAATGCCTCTCTATATTTAATACTCCTATTCTTAAATAGAATCATTAAACAAGCAAACATATGCAAATAATGCAAACGTAACAGCAATCTATCTAAACAGAATAGTCTGTAAAGGATGGAAGAAGATTCATACTTCTTTAAATCCAAAAATTCTGAAAAGTTACCACACTGTAGAATTTTTTGTAGCTTGCTGTGTAAAAATTTCAGATTTTATCACATCCTGACTTTTCTGAAGAATTCAAACAATAATAGAAAACTTTCCGTTTTCAAACAACAACATATAGACTTGCAAAATGAGCATGGTAAATGCTATACTTGACACTTTTATTGAAATAAAAGATACCAAGAATTATTCTAAATAATAGCAAGGAAATCCTAATAAAATAAAATGATGCCCCAAGCAAAACTCATATCATGTGACAAATAAAAAAATATAGTTCCAAGTGAGGTTACCGATAATGTTATAGACGAAAGAGGGGATGCTTTCCAGGGCATCCCCAAGCCATCCCCAAGCTTGGACGCTTGGGTCTTCCTTGAATATTACCTCGGGGTGCCTTGGGAATCCCCAAGCATAGGGTCTTGCCGCTCCTTATTCTCCTCATATCAATATCTCACCCAAAACTTGAAAACTTCAATCACACAAAACTTAACGGAACTTCGTGAAATAGGTTAGTATGATAAAGAGAAAATCATTAACTTTGGTACTGTCAAGACAAGATTCAAAAAAATTGTCACATAATTCCTAATGTACCCTATTATTTCTATAATTTATATTGACCAAAGAAACTAGAAAACAAGCAAACTATGCATTGAAAACAGAATCTGTCGAAAACAGAACAGTCTATAATCATATGAACAACAACCATACTGATGTAACTCCAACATTCTGAAAAATTAGGAAAATGTAGGAAATTTGTATATAAATCATGTGTAAAAAATTCAGAATTTTTTTATGCTCCAGTGATATTAAACAATTCTGCTACTGGAGGCAAAAGTTTCTGTTTTTGCACAGAATGAAGTCAACTATCATCCACACTATCTCAAAGGCTTTACTTGGTACTTTATCGAAACAAAAGCTATAAAACATGATTACTACAGTAGCCTAATCATGATAACCCAAAAAAACAGTAGGGATAAATATTGGGTTGTCTCCCAACTAGCAACATTGCAATCATGCTCACCATTCAAAGATTTTATGCCAAACATTTTATTTAATTCTTCTTCTAACAATTGAGCACAATTTTCTGATCCAACATTTTCAAGAAAGACATTATAAAGATGAAGAATTTGAGGCAACCTCATTTCCATTTTTTATAGTTTTCTTTTATAGAAACAAACTAGTGAATAAACAAGAAACTAAAAGATATAGTTGCAAGATCTAAAGATATACCTTCAAGCACTCACCTCCCCGGCAATGGCGCCAGAAAAGAGCTTGATGTCTACTACACAACTTATTCTTATAGACTCATGTTGGGCCTCCAAGCACCGAGTTTTGTAGGACAGTAGCAATTTTCCCTCAAGTGGATGACCTAAGGTTTATCAACCCATGGGAGGTGTAGGATGAAGATAGTCTCTCTCAAACAACCCTGCAATCAAATACAAGAAATCTATTGTGTTCCCAACACACCCAATACAATGGAAAATTGTATATGTGCACTAGTTCAGCGAAGATACAAGTGTAGTATGGATAGTAGATATAGGTTTTTGTAATCTAAAAATATAAAAACAACAAGGTAGCAAGTAACAAAAGTGAGCACAAACGGTATTGCAATGCTTAGAAACAAGGCCTAGGGTTCATACTTTCACTAGTGCAATCTCTCAATAGTGCTAACATATGTGACTCATATAACAACCCCTCAACGTGCAACAAAGAGTCACTCCAAAGTTCTTATCTAGTGGAAAGCATAAGATGAAATATTTTTAGGGTATGAAACCACCTCAAAGTTATCTTTTTCGATCAATCTATTGAACCATTCCTATAAGTGTCACAAACAGACCTAGAGTTCATACTAAAATAACACCATATGAATATATGATACACATCAACCAACTCTAATGTCACCTAGATACTTCAATGTCACCACAAGTATCTGTGAGTTGATTATTCGATATGCATCAAACAACTTCAGAATCATAATATTCAATCCAACACAAAGAACTTCAAAGAGTACCCCAAGGTTTCTACCAGAGAAAGAAGGATGAAAATGTGTATCAACCCCTATGCATAGATTACCTCAGTGTCACAATAATCCACAAGTTGAATACCAATACATATATCAAGTGAATCAATAGAACACCCCATTTTCACCACATGTATTCACATGCAAGACATACATCAAGTGTTCTCAAATCCAAGAATAGTGAAACCTCAAAGGTAAAAGTTAAATTCATCACAACAAGATAGAGAGGGGAAAACACCATATGATCCAACTATATTAACAAAGCTCATGGTACATCAAGATCGTGCCAAATCAAGAACACGAGAGAGAGAGAGAGAGACACATCAAACACATAGCTACTGGTACATACCCTCGGCCCCGAGGGTGAACTACTCCCTCCTCATCATGGAGACCGTTGGGATGATGAAGATGGCCTCCGGTGATGATTTTCCCCTCTGGTAGGGTGCCCCAAAAGGCCTCCAGATGATATCGCTTCGGTATAGAGGCTTGCGGTGGCGCAACATAAGTTCTAGGTCAAGTTTTGGGGTTTTCTGGATTTATAGGAATTTTTTGCGTCGGTTTCATGTCAAGGGGGCCCACGAGGAAGCGACAAGCTTGGTAGGCCCTCCCTGCCCCCCAGGGCGCGCTTACCAGGCTTGTCACGTCCTCGTGGCTCTTCTGGTCCTTCCACGAAGCTTGGGGGTCTCTTCTGGTCCATAAAAAATCACTGTAAATTTTCAGCCCATTCTAAGAACTTTTATTTCTGCAGAAAAACAACACAACGGTAGTTCTGCTTAAAAGCGTCAGTCCGATTTAGCTCCATTCAAACCATACCAAAATCATATAATTTTTTTGTAAACATGGCATGAATACTTCATAAATTATAGATATGTTGGAGACATATCACCCTACGACTTGCGCGTGATCCATGATCGCAATGTGAAGTCGCTAGCCCATCGACGGTACACCATCTCCAACTCTGTCATAAGGTTTTATAGTGCGATTGCACAAATGGAGAGAAGGTTGCCACCGGGCTCGCAAACCATTAAGATCGTAAGTTTTGCTCCTTCTTGCTCTACATGTTGGTCAATTCATTGATTTCACGCAATTTTACAACTTGATAATCATTAAGTTGTTTAGCCCGAACATGATATCGTGGTGTACCACAGGACATAGGGCATGCCATTTACGGTTATACATTGCGAGACGAAGATCAAGGGGCACAGTGCATGGGAGTATAGTTCCATTTGAAATCGATGAATTCGAAAAACTTGTTGAACATCTGATTTTTTAGATGTCATATTTACATTTGAACTATTGATGTACTAGGTATATTGCATGTGTTTTTGTGGATGAATTGTGCTATTTTCTATAATTATGTTGAGTTTCAGACTTAGGAAAAGAAACAGGGGCTGACGTTCAGGGGATGGGTTGGATGGTCGGCTTGCTTATCCATTTTTGCGGACTAGTATGGACCAATCTGTGGACAAATAGTGTGTCTGTTTAAGGGTCAGCATTCGAGATACGTTAAGCCCCGAACATCGCAATTAGCTGGAGGGCGTTAAAAAAACTCGTGAGCAGAGCTCGGAAATCAACAAGGCAACGTTATATCCATTTGTCAAGAGACCCTACATATATTGTGTAAAATGTTCTTTCATCTCCAAAAGGGTAGCATATATAGTAACTGAATTAAATGCAAGCGCTCTAATATAGGCTCCTTTGACTCTATCGTAGGAATAGGAAGTTGTAGGAATTAAGGTGGCATGTATCTCGGTTCAGAAAGGAAATGAGAGGTCATCTAATTAATAGGGTATGCAGTTTTTTCATTAGATTTGAGCTTTGTTTTTCTTTCTTTGAAATGTGAAGGATATCTACATCGGAATAGAAATCCATTCCTATAAACTAAAAGGCTGCAAAGAAAAAAAAGTCTAAAATCTCATCCTATAGAATTCCTAAAAATAGAATGTGTCCTTTTTCCTTATAAGGTGTAACAACCCAACCAAGAAATGGCCACAAGACAATATAAACAAGAGTATCGGCATATTGCACATGAACAAGAAAGGATATCCCAACGAAAAGGTTTTGGGGTAACAAGAAAAAGGGCTACACATACAAGTTAAAGAAAAGGCACTTGCGAAATGCTAAGCAGTAAGCAACACAAATGTTATACATCGCTTACTGCGACGGCTCTATACTTCCTGCCTTTTCTAGCGCTAGTAAAGCACACAACGAGCCGGTAAGCACATGTAGGGTATTTTTCTTTCGATTTCACCCAACGTGCATGCTTTCATTCACTTTTATCTTGTTTTCTGTGGGGAGATAGTTTGGGTGCTCCATTTATTTTTGGTTAACTTTTCTTTTTCTATTTTCATTTTTACTATTTAAGTTTTTATTTTTATTTCAATTTTCTCTTCCATGTTTGTTTCTTTTTTTTATTACTTTCCATTTAGAAAAATCATAGAGCCCGGTTTTAGTGTAGTTGTTTTCATTTTTGTACTTTTCTTTGTCTACTTATTTTATACTCCCTCCGTCCGGAAATACTTGTCATCAAAATGAATAAAAGGGAATGTATCTAGATGTATTTTAGTTCTAGATACATCTTTTTTGTCCATTTTGATGACAAGTATTTGCGGACGGAGGGAGTATGTTACATTCTTGTTTACTTTTGAACTTTCAATTTTTTGTGAGTTTTTGTTAAAAAAATAAAATTGTGTGAATAATTTTTTGATATTCACGACCATTTTTAAGTACACTCAATATTGTTTGGAATGACACAGACATTTTCTAAAATTTCGTGAAGAAATTTTCAAATTTCATTTTTGGAAGATGTCATGACCAAATTTTTAAATGTGTGAACGTTCTTTAAAAAGAATAAAAATCTTTTTTGGAAAACTAAGTGAACAAAATTTTACACTTTATGAACAATGTTAAAAATGTTATGATTATATTTTCAAACGTTTAACGTATTTAAAATTCACAGGCAATTATTTAAATGGTACAGATTATATTGAAATTGCGCAAACAATTTTTTACATAGCATGAACATTTTTAGAAAATGTCAGGAACTCATGACCATATTTTCTAATGTGTTATATTTTCTGAAAGAATACATATATTTTTTAAACTAAGCAAACATATTTGTGCACTTCATTAACATTTCTTAAAATTGATCAATGTTAGAAATGCGTGAACATTTAAAATGTCACGGGCATTTTTGTATGGTACAAACAGTTTTCAAAACTGTGTAAACAAATTTTCACATATCAGGAATATTTTTGAAAATGTCACAAACATATTTTAAAATGTGTGAACATATTTGAAATATTATGAGGAATATTTTGAATGGTAAAGACATTTTTGTAAATCTGCTCTGGCAACTTTTATGTCTGATGAATATTATTTTACACGGATTGAACATTTCATGAATATTTCTTAAATACAAGGAGAACATACTGAAAATACATGATGACCGTTTTTATAACGAACATGTAAACATTTTTTTAAATGCAGGAGATCAATTTCAAATATATGATGAACATTATTCTTTAAACGTGTCGAACTTTTTTTGCAATGTACATTGAACATTTTTTCTATATTATAGGATGATTATTTCTAATGCATGCATGACAAACATTTTTTTCACACATACTAAATATTTTTTCACACATTTTTTCACACAAACATTTCTGATGGTAACCGGAATAGGCGTTTAAAAAAGACAGGCGCTCACATCCCGCAGTTGAGTTGACTATTTGGTCGATGCGGGGGAGAGGAAAATGATCTTTTGGGCATGCCCGATTGATATGTTTTAAATCAATGCACATGCGAAGTGACTTGTCCTTCTTGGGGACCATGAAAACATTGGCGAGCCATTCGTAGGGGTAAATCTCTCGGATAAACTCTGCTGCTAAGAGCCGAGCCACCTCTTTGCCAATGGTCTTTCTCTTCTGGACGGCGGACCGTCGAAGATGCTCCTTGACAGGTTTCACTTTTAAGTCGACTCGTAGACGATGCTCAGCCAACCCCCTGGGAACACCTGGCATGTTTGAAGGCTTCCATGCGAAGATGTCCCAGTTCTCACGGAGAAACTGGATGAGCGCTTCTTCCTATTTGGAGTCGAGTGTTGTAGAAATATGGCTCGGAGCAGCACTGGGGTCGGTCGGGTGAATGTGAATCGGCTTGGTCTCACCGGACGACTGAAACGCTGATTCCATAGCAGGCTTCTTGGCTCGCAACAAGTCACTCGGATCTGCAGTTTTCTGGTATTCATGTAGCTCTAGCACTGCCATCTGAGCATCGGCGATCTTTGAGCCCTTCTGAAAGCACTCTTCTGCCTTCTTCCGGTTGCCAGTAATGGTCATCACACCTTTGGGACTAGGCATTTTCAATTTGAGGTACACATAACATGGTCGAGCCATGAAACGTGTATAAGCTGGTCTGCCCAAAATAGCGTGATAAGCACTCTGGAAATCCACAACTTCAAACGTCAACTTTTCTTTGCGGTAATTCTTGAAATCACCGAAAACCACATCAAGAGCAATTTGGCCGAGTGACTCAGCCTTCTTCCCAGGAATGACTCCATGGAAACTCATGTTGCTGGTACTGAGTCTGGACATCGGAATGCCCATCCCTTTCAACGTCTCTGCATACAAAATATTCAGGCCACTGCCACCATCCATCAAAACTTTAGTCAGCCGAGTGCCTTCGACGGCTGGGTCGACCACCAAAGCTTGCCTCCGAGGGGTGGCTATGTGTGTCAAATGATCGGACTGGTCGATGTGATGGCAGTCTGAGACCATTTCAGATAACTGGGTGTCACCGGAGCAACCATATTCACCTCACGGTTGATAACTTTCAATCGACTTTTGCTTTCAACATCAGCAAAAATCATCAGGGTGGAATTGACCTGGGGATATCCATCATCACTATGTTCTTTGTCTTCAACTTTGTCCGACTCCTTTTCCTTATCCTTGGACTGTTTTCCCTGGAATTGTTGGATCAAGAGCCGACACTGTCGAGTGGTATGTTTTGGATAAATGAATTTACCCTCCTCATCTTTCTTCGTGTGGATGTGGCACGGCAAATCCATTACGGCATTCCCTTCCTTGTCCTTCACCTTCTTAGGGTTCCAAGACCCTTTGGGCTTCCCTTTAAATTTTCCTTGAGTTACGGCCAAGACTTCTCCAGGAGCAGCTGGCTCGGCTTTCCGCTTCTGCTTCCGACTGGAGTTCCCTCCCCCGGTTTCATGGGCAGCTGACTTGTACTTGCCACTCCAGAGCCGATCCTCTTCTTCACCATTAGCATACTTGGTGGCAATCTCCATCATTCGACTCAGAGTCATGCCACCGGTTCGACCGAATTTCAGACTCAGCTCTCCGTTCTTAACGCCTTCCTTGAAGGCACAGACTACCTGGTGATCAGATACATTCTCTACTGTGTGATGCAATGTGATCCATCTCTGAATGTAATCTCTCAGAGTTTCATTCGACTTTTGCACACACGACTGCAGCTCTGTCAGCCCTGCTGGCCGCTTGCAAGTTCCTTCAAATGTCCTGACAAACACTCAGGCAAGATCTTCCCAAGTGTAAATGCTGTTGGGTGCTAACTGATTCAACCATGCTCTAGCTGAGCCCTCCAACATAAGAGGTATATGTTTCATGGCCACCTCATCATTGCCGCCGCCAATCTGAACAGCCACTCGGTAGTCCTCAAGCCAAGTATCAGGCTTGGACTCACCAGTGAACTTACTGACTCTGGTCGCCAACCTGAAGTTAGGAGGAATCACCGCGGCCCTGATGGCTCTTCTAAAACACTCTGGTCCTGAGACATGTACTCTGCTGCTGGTGGGCACATCTCTGTCATGGCCTTCTCGGTGAGCTCTGTTCCTGTCGACCAAACCTTGAACGATAATGGATCTTGCATCAAAGTCTGGCTCCCTAGGGTCGACTGGAATCCTTCGCCCAACACTGTGATGGCGTCTGTCATCCTGCTGTCGAGGCACGTACGACCCACCCCTTGGGGGAGGAGTGGGCACTCAACGTCGATCATCACGATCGAATCGGTCATCATACTGATCATGTCGGCCTCCACGTCCCTCACGCCTCGGGAGTGATCTTGGGCTATGGGCCAACTGGACTGTATTCGCAGCGACGGATCTGCTGTGAATCCTATTCCGCGACTGCGATACAGTCGAATTTTGATCTCCTGCTGCCCGGAGTAAATCTCTGATCTGTAGCAAGCCTCTGCCAGCCTCTGACTGGGAAGGCTGAATCGACTCTGCTATATGGGTTGCAGCTGCTAGATTCTGAATCAGAGTTCGATATACCTGAGTCGGTGGTGGAAAGAGTTGGCGTGGACTGGAGTCTGGAACCCGTTGCTGCGCACGCTCGTCGAGGGCTTGCTGGAGGTTTTCCAGTCGAGTGCGCTCAACCAAGTTGGCCAAACGCGCGTCCTCTAAGGCACGAGCCTCGGGGGTTTCTCCAACGATAGGAGTATGCAGCACATCCATGTTCCGGCGGTGAAGTTCTTCCCTTTGTAGCGACGTGAGGGGCTCGGGCTGATATTCTTCGTGGGCGTGCGCCGGATCGCCTCCCCCATCGACTCCGTCGGTGCGGGGAAAACCGGGAGGACTGCGTGGTCCATTGACCATCAGAACCTCCGCCGCTGGATCACTGCTGTCGCACTCGGATGCAGTCTCTACGGAGCCAGTCGACAGGTCGAACAGGCCATAGAGAGATTCGTCGGGCTCGATCGCCGTGACTTGGGGAGTGGCCGACTGGCGAGCCACCGCGTGCCTCACCCACCGCTGAAGCCTCGACCGACCGAAGTGCTTGCGCTGGTAGGAGACAGGGAGGGAGGACGACACAGGGGTCGACCGATACTGTGTCGACGGTTGCCGCAGGAGGACGCCGTGGACGCACGCGCGAAAGTGCGTCGCCCCGCGGACGGGGAGCACGTCGATGTCGAGTGGAGCCTCCTGAAGCCAAGCGGAGTCGTCGGCGATGAACGTGAGCGGGCCGAGACGGATCTCGCGGCCCTCAACCAAAACTCCGCCCGAAACCATGATGAAGGAGATCGGAACAATTGCAACTTCTCTAATAAGTCGCTAAGACACCTACCCTACGGTGGGCGCCAATTGTCGTGGTTCTAAGTCTGACAGTAGAATAGGGGGGTAGGAATGGAGAGGAAAGATCCTAGCTATAGAGTAGTTGCATACGCAAGAGATTTACGAGTTCAGGCCCTTCTCGGAGGAAGTAATAGCCCTACGTCTCGGAGCCCGGAGGCGGTCGACAGGATTATATGCGTATGAGTTACAGGGGTGCGAACCCTTGACACTAAGGAGGGGGGTGGCTTATAGAGTTCGCCAGACCCCTCCGGCCCTCAGTTATGTAGGGTTTAAAGTACATTAAGATCGGGGATTACTGGTAACGCCCCACATAAAGTGATATGATGACCATAAAAGCTACTTAATGACCGACCGTTTGTGTGCAGACTGACTTTAGATCTCCTGGCGGTCGAGTGGTTGGCTTCATGGTCGAGTGTCTTCAAGTCCGTCGAGTGGAATACTTCTGAGTCGACTGACAAGTGGTTTCTTCTAGAGATGTCCTTGGGGAGGGTATCTTGGACAGGTCCATGACCCTACCCTAGGTACATGGCTTCATCATTCGGCGCAGACGGTCGTGGACAGGAACGCCGGCAGCTATCCGTTGTTGGCGCCAGCACGACGACGGGCCTGGCCAATCCATGTCCATTGTTGACCTACCTTCACTGGTGATGCCCAGGTCGCGGACTCAAACAAGGAGGAGTAGGGCATATGGGAGACGGTGGCGCCTTGTATCCCATGTGAGCTAGTCCGTGTGACATGTCCTACTCTTCCTCGCCGGAAACCGCACCTTCACTTCGTGGGGCTCACGGCCGCCGAACATGGGCATGGAATGGAACAAGGACATGGAGGATTGACGCGGGTGATCGCTTTTGTTTAATGAAATATGTCGAAAATGATACTGAATGTGGTCCGGTTTAAATGAAAATCATCTGGTTTGTTTAAATTTGCTTTGAAAATGTATGCGGACACAGTTGGATGGTCTGATCTCGTATCACCATCTATGGATGCGTCCGCGGAGGTCCACCACGTTGGAGACGCCATTATGGTACATTTGGGTTCGGGAGTGCTGATACAACCCAGACAATAATTTTAGGGTGATTACCTGTGCAGAAAGTTGAGAAAAATGACTAGTATTCTGATGCAAAGCTCATCAAGTGCATATTTGTTCAACCAATAGTACAAGTTTGAGTCATACATTTACATGAGAAAATATTAGTATGTATTTACATGATCATGCTTGCTGGACATCTGGTTGATCCATGAACAACAGCCAATACAAAACACGACCTGTTTATTTTTTACACATAAAACTGCAATAACCAAGAAAAATCCATAGAGAGATGGTGCGTAGACCAAACCAGAACATAAGAGAGGATCGACGGACACCTCACCATCTTTCAGATCCAACCGCACTAGTGCGAGCCGGAGCAACCCCGACACAAGCGCAAGCACGCGTCTGCGTTCTGGGCCTGACCGCCCACGAGGTCACTCCCCTGAAGAGAGCCCTCAGCGTCGGACGAGTCTCCTCTGACGTACTGCAGGGTGCAGTCGGGCCACTGACAGGTGGGCCCGAAAGCAAGTCACCTTCCTGTTCCCGCGGGCCCTGAACGCCACGACCTGCTGGTTCTTTCCCTCTTCAGTGGGAGTGATCCCCTCCCGCCGGGACTCACGAGGGGACGGCGGGCCAGCGACAGCGAGGTGCCGGTCCAGGATCCTGTTGAGGGAGGCCAGCTCGTAGGAGTCGTGCAGCGAGCTCCCCGTGTCATAGGCTGCGTTGCCATCTCTCAAATGCTTCCGAGGCATCTTATGAGCGAGCTGCTGGAGGCAGGAGGTAGAAGATGCAGTCGAGGAAGAGGACGAGAGAGCAGAAATGGTTGCGCCTCAGCATTTGTCAAGACGAATGGGTTGCCCCTGAGCGTTTATTTTATGATCTTTGTTTGTTTATGATTTTCGACCGCGTAATGATACGCATAATTTAAGTATGATGTGTGCAAAGTTGACACAGTACTAGCAATAAACTACTCCGTGGTTCTGGCTTTTGGGAAGATCGAACATAGCAGAGCATCAGAACCAGCTGTTCATCAAACACAGAGGACAGCTTGGCATTTTTCCTCTTCCGCTTGAAACGACCAAATCAAGAAAGATAGATTAGGCACAAATGTACGTGCTGCAGGTGCGTTGCCTTTGAGTTTCAAGTTTCAAGCCTTGAAACAGCTTCGCAGATCATCGTAGAAATGATACGCAGGATCGCAAGTAGACTGCGGCAGATCGCATACTTGCACGCAACTACTTGCAACAAGAGGCGAGTGCCGCTGTCGAGTTCTAAATCCGTTTTGGGGTGTTGCAAACTGACAGCCGGTGGACGCGACGAGCTGCACGGGACCGACGAAAGAACCAGGCTTTAGGAGACTTTTTTTGAATAAAACGAACCACCATAATATAACGGATGTTTTTTGATAACATAACGCATGCTGGCACAAGCGGCACGGAAGCTTTGCAAAATTATTATGAGGCTATGGGTAAGCGCCAATATTTGGAGCATAAGATGGAAGCTTGGGCTGAGGAGGCTGTTAATCAGTGAGGGCCAATTGATCATTTGCCCCATCTTTGCTCTAGCTGGGTTAATATGCCCCCACCTTCTTTACTCTCCTTCTAGATAAAATGTCACACATTAAATTTAAGTTTTTGTCTTTGATTAATTGCTGAAATTAGGGATGAAAAGGGACATAAATGCCCCTGACAAAAATCAACAAGAACATACACACAGACGCATCGGGTTGGCTAGCTCCTGTTCGCTCGTTCGCTTGCACAACATGCGAGCTGCCGCCGTCACTACCTAGGTTTACCTCCTGCACCGCCGGCCGCCTCCACCTGCCGCCCTCATTCATGTTCTCTGCTCCTCTTACTTGTCATATCTTTTGTCTTCCTCCACCGTCCATCTGCTCGCCCGCCTCCTCGAGCGTCGTGAGCTCTCCCATCTCCTCGACCGTCGTGAGCTCGCCCCTCTCCTCCACGTCCCCCACCGCATGCATCTCTCGTGTTCCTTGGCCCCGTTCCATTCGTGATGAACCAGCTGCAGCCTACCATGTTCGGCGAGAGGGGGTGCACCTAGGTGAGCTACCCTCACTCTACACCCGGTTATTCCCCGATGTGTTGCTCTATTTTGTGATGTAGAGTGAAAATTGGAACTCATGTAATGGAAAACTTCATGTATTTGTATTTGTATGACTAATGCGCCAAACTTGCTGGACAGCAAGTATATATGCCATTTTCTCTACTATAGTTGCTTAGAATTGGCTGACATTTGAATATAGCACTAATATGAATATACTTGATTTTCTGTATTTTTTAGGTTATTCTGGGCAGTTCACATTTTTACCCCAAATTTTAACAAATTTGGACAGATTTTGTAGTGTCATTTTCTCTTTGTTCCCTGTCCAGAATTGGCTGAATTTGAACAACGGTAATATGAATATACTTGTTTTTTTTTCGTAATTGTCTGAGTTTTTTCTAGGCAGTTCAGATTTTCACCCAAAACTTGAACAAATTTGCACAGAAGTCTGAAATCTCGTTTTCTCTTTGCTCATTCTCCATCTTAAAGTTGGACACTACACTACTAGGATTATACTTCTTTTTATGTAAAAAAATTAGATTTTTTTGATAGGCTAGTTTTTGGACAAAATTTAAATTTCTTGCGGCATTCACACAATTGCATGAGCTACTAAAATTTTGTTTTTTGTTTAAGGTATTTTTGTAAAAAAAATCACCCTCTCATTATTGTCATATGGTAAAGATACACCATCAAGTTAAGTGTGCGTGGCATTTTGTCTCAAGGCAGAGCAAATATGAGGCATTTTATTAATTGCAATATAAGGTGGGGAATATTTGCCCAGGCAGAGCAAACGTGGAGCAAATGATCAATTAGCCCCAACGAGCCATCAAATGCGATAGATCAGTTACATTTGGATTTGTTTGACTTTTTTTGTCAGAATGTCATTACCAAATGGACTCGACATTTCCAATGCTTTGCCGACAACCCGTGACAGTAGTGATGATGGGGCTCTTGATAGCTACAAGGAAGTCGTCCGCATAAGGAGCAAAGCAGATCGGGATGTAAATCTGTCATACCTTTAGTTGAGGCCAACAAATATGACTCCAACTTTGTCACTCTTGGAGCACCACACCTACATTGACGAGTTCAGCCCAACACACAAAAACCAATTAAGCTAGCTAGAAGTGTACTAGTACAAAGTTGAGTCATCTATTTTGGAATGGAGGGAGTAGATCTTACACACAACCCACATGATTGTTCCTTCTATCCTTTCATATTTCAAAACTCTCAGTTAACTAACTAGTATAAATTATCCTATTTATGATTAAAGTATTTAAATACCTCCACATTTATGGTTAGCATTTGGCATTGCCAATATTTGGCAAGCCAACATTAGGCAAAATCAGAAGTTGCCAACATTTGGCAATTTTTTGTGAGAGAATTGGCAAGCAACCAATGTCTAGCCAATATTTGGCAGTTGCCAAAGTTTGGCATGCCAACTTTTGATATCAAACCAATTATGCTCTTAAATATAACCACATTTGTGGTTAGTTACATAATGCAACTGATCTAGACATATTTTTTTTTCAAAAAACACCAATGAGGCAATTAGCTCATTTTAAACACGGTTCTAACTGGTTGGGCCTGCTTGTAAGCGTTGAGGTGGCACAAAATTTTAAGATCCCTTGTGTTCACTGTTAAGGTGGATGTGGGGTCCACTCATCAGAGTGAACACTGATCTCTTATGATCTCTCTCTATGTAGCATTTCTTCGCCCAGGTGGTGAACACTAATCTATTATGATTTGATAAACATTTATTTACATAGTCATATTAATACTATCAAATAAATCATGCTCTACTGTTTTAGAATATTTATATTTCATTGCAATTATGTACTCGTCCCATAATATAAAATCGTTTTGTAGCTAAAACAACTTACAAAACAATCTTATATTATGGAAACGGAGGGAGTAGTATACAGGCGCATGGTTGCACAGTCACACGAATCCAATCACGCTGCAAGTGAGATCAACGGAAACCGGCAGTTGCACTTGTTCGCCTTCTGTTTCCATGGACCCCTTGGAACACTGTGCCGTTGTCTCCCAGGGCCCATCTCGAACTCGGCCCTTGCAGGCGCCACCGGCCCACGAGACGCCTGTCCGCCACAGGCAAACTCATCATCATCATCACGGGTGAGCCAGTGGGCCGCCGTGTCCTGGACCACACAAAAGCCGAGAGCTGTTCTGCATTCTGTACTGTAGATAGATGTAAACTGTAGTCGGTTTGCAGGTTGCTAACCTCTCTGTTTCTGTGGTACCAATGGTCCAATTTCTCCAGCCACTCTGTCAGAAATTAAGAAGACGTTAGAACTATTGGCGTAGTTACAGCTAGTGAGCTGATGAGTCAGGATGCTAGTGCATAGTTGCCGCTACAATGCTCAGAACAGGGAAAATGCAGGGATCGGTACTGGGCCTCAGGGTGGCGCTGTTAATGAACGCAACGTACAACATCAGCTTGTTCTAGGTAAGCGATCAACAAATGACTCTTGATCCTTAAATGCAGCTAGTGTAGTAGAGAGTACCATTGATGAGTACAGTGGAGCTATACCCTCGCACAAACAAATAATACGAGCTATAATTCCTGTGGGAAATACCCGACATTATTGGGACGTGGAGCTATACCCTCGCTCAAATGCTCCGGGTGTGAATAGTAAAATAAATAAAAAAAATTCAAAAAATTCTAAAAAAATTGGGCATAGTTTAAGAAATGCCGGCGGCAAAGTTGTGCCTGCAAAATTTCGTTTCGAAATGACATTGGTGGAAGGCGTGGTAAAAAAACAAAATCGATGCTCTAAAAATGTAACTTTCAAACGCATTTTGAAGCTCTTATTTATGGAGCAACGCTGGCGGTGGCGCGGCGGCATCGAAGGCGGCGCGGCCTGCGGGCACGACGGCGGCAGCAGCGCTCCATCTGCCTTTGGATCAGCGGCGGTGGCGTGGAGGGCCTGGTGGTCACGTCGGCGGCACCTCCGGTCAGATCTGTTCTGACCGGTGCAGCCGGCGGTGGTGGTCATCTCTTTCGTCAGAGGTGGTCGGCCTGCGGCTGGGTGGTCGGATCTCGAGATTCGTCATCTAGTCCTGGCTACGAGTCAGGGAGACATAGTTGCCGGTGAAAACCAAGCCGTTGGCGGGCGATGGCGGCGTTTTTGCGCTGTTACCTTCATGAAGGCACCACCCAGTCGTGCTGCTTCAGGGGAAACCCAATGATCTGGTCTTTCAGATCGGACGATGACGGTACTACGGTGTCGTTACTCTCTTGGGAGCATCGTTTGTGGAGCAGCGCTGGAAGACAGAAGCTGGAGGTGGAGCGGCTTCGTCTTGCACGAAGCTTCACTGGAGCTGTCAAGTCATGCCTGGCCGACAAGTGCTACGCTGAGTCATGCCTGGTTGGCAGGTGCTACGCATGACAGATCTTCCAGAGTCTTCGCGTCTGGACGGACGAGCGCAGGGGGGTGTCGCCGTTGGGCGCCGTGATGGCGCCGATGGATGTTCGGACTGGCAAGGATGATGCAGATCTCTCTCCTGAAGATGGAACAGTGGTCTGATGATGATGACGGCTTCTAAAACGTGTGCATGTTTAGGTAGGCTACACCGACTGTTGGTCCCGATACGTTATATGGATGGATTGACGCACCGGTTTTAGATATGGGAAGTGAGAGCACTCCATATTATCGAATTTGTAGGTGTGAGTGGTGGCTTCGGGTGGATTGATGTATGTTTTTGTCAGACCTTTGTGGAATAATTAATAAAGATGGTTGCATGCATCGATTGATGCAAAGACCGTGGGTTTAACCTCCTTTTCTAAAAAAATGCACAATAAACATTTCTTAAAGTATGTCACAAAAAAGTCAGAATTTTTTGAATTATTTTCTTTCTACTTTTTTGATTTTACTATTCACACCAGAATCATTTGAGTTCGGGTCTAGAAAGGTACTTTCAACATCATTAATTAATTTGAAGATATTGAGAATAATCCACCTAGGAGTGGACTGCTTGTGACTCCACAAAAAGACGCAAACTAGAAGAAGTTAAAAGGTACTGGCAATTCCGAGCAGTTTAGATGCGGCCTCCACAGGGGAGGATCACCGAGAGCATTGAAAACCCTAGCATGGAACTTCACCCCTCTACAGTTCAAGAGCTCTTGGATCTCCAAAGGCAAGTGAACGCATCTGTGATTTTTTTTCTCTGAATCTCATCTGGATAAAGCCTGGAGCTCAAATCTGATGAGTTAAATCGATCCAACGAGTATGGCCCATCATTGGTGGCCATGTCTCACCGGATCAAGCCTGGAGCTGAGATCCGACGAGTCAGATCGATCGAACGTGTATGGCCCATCATTGGTGGCCATGTCTCGCCTAATCAAGCCTGGAGCTTAGATCCGACGAGTCCGCGCGAAAGCCAGACATGTCTGACCTACAAAATAACACAGGATTGATGTCAGATCGATCCTCCGAAAAATCATTATCGATGTCGATGTCAGATTGGATCGGAGCCAAACTTTTGCTCTGACTCACCACCATGTAGACTATTGCCCAGATAGCACGGGACCAACCGACATCTGGGACCTAGCCTTAGTCATACAGAAGAAAAGATAGACCATGTGACAATTCTGGACACGTTTTCTGTTAAAGAAAATCGAAATTCCAGACTACACAAACGGAGAAGCCTTGGCGGCATTCCACCTTGATGTTTACGATGAAGGGGCCGGTAGGGAGATCATCTGTCATCATCAGAGGATGTTTGCCGAACTCTCCAACCTGATGACAAACTATTGCGCCATGGAGGATGCTGGTTTAGCCAATCAATGGTGTCGAGACCCTAGCTCGGAATTGCCCGATGCGGAAGGGGAAGGTAGGCGCTCCGGCCGCAACTGACGTCCCAAGTGCAATAATGTTAAAAGACACAAAAAGAACTTCCACGAAGGAAAAGTCGGGTAGGCAGCAGCAAAGCTAAATCGCTATTAGACACAATACTTAACCAGCCATGCGCAGTCCACTCTACCTCATTGGACAAACCGGTCACCCATAAAGACAGGAACTGTTGGGTCCTTAGGCAGGTGGCAAACGGAGGCCTAGAGTTCCTCGACAACCCCGGCAGTAGAATAAGCCATGGTATAGCAATCAACCATGATAAAGGACAATATCTGCCAGAGGTAAAAAACGTGCTTATGATCTATGAGACACACTCCTCGTAAAATCAACGAAATAAAGCTCTTCGAGAGACCTACACCGTTGAGAGCGCGATGATATCGAATTATAAGTGGTCGAACGTTCCGATCACTTTCGATCATCAGGATCAGCCTACGGGAGTCCACAGCCGAGGAGTTGTGGCTCTCGTCCTCGACCCCAAACATCTATCCAAGGTCCTGATGGACCGCGTCGGCAACCTCAACCTCATCTGCGAGGATACTTTGCAAAAGATCCAGTTTGACGGATCCTGCATCCAGGCGAGCAGGACAATCTTTAATGGTATCATCACTGAGAAAGAAGCACACCGCATCAGAAAAGTAACGCTCAGTGCGGTGTTTGGACTCAGGATAATTATTGGGTTGAACCATTAATCTTTGATATAGTCCCATTCCAAAGCGACTACCACGAGTTGCTCGGCCGATCAGCGTTCGCCATGTTCCATGTTGTTCCCCACTATGCATGTATGAAACTAAAGATGTCAGGGCCCATTGGCGTGAGTACGATAGATGGCAACCTCGATCGATCATTCATAGTTGAGGACATGACTGCGACTTTGGCCCTTGAGGCCAAATCCGAGGCCTTAGCAGCCGAGGAGTTATCCGAGCTACAGGCAACGGTCGATAAGGACGATGGCGTTCTCGTCAAACGCTCAAAATCAACATCCTATAAACCAGCTGATGAGATTGTCAAGTTCCAAGTTCATTCCAAGGACCCATCTAAAACGGCCTCTATGGGAACTCATATGGACGCCATGCTGGACGTGGCACTCGTGACTTTGTTCGCAAAAACTGGGATATATTCACCTGACACCTGTCGTGGATTTGTCACGGCAGATGTCCTAGCATGAGGACTTAGTCGTGAGGCCAATGCATCTATGTGGTAGCTTGAGAGGGGTTGATCGGGATGAGAGATGCGAGGCGGATCAGCACACAAGACAAGGATTTAGACAGCTTCGGGCCCCGGGAAACATCATCCGGTAATAGCCCTACATGTTGTTTGTGGCTAGGTCTCATTATGCTCATGAGAGAGTCGCCGCATAAATCGGCTCTCCTCTTAGTTGTGTCTAGCCTTAGAGATTATTTCCTGCCCCTCTTGGGGTGCCCTGCCCCTCCTTATATAAGTTAGAGGGGCGGGTTACATGTGGAGTCCCATTAGGATTAGGACTAGTCTATCTTCTAATACAAGTCCGGGTCTTGATTTCTTGTAAGGGAGATATCCCTCACGCCTTTCCTTTTAAGCCGGCCCACCATCACATGAACCGACCTACTGGGCCTTGGGCCTTGTCGTCCGTCTGACCCACCTGCCGGGTCACCAGTGAGTCACAATGTTCAGGCGGGTTGCCGTAAACCGCCAGGTTCGGGTGGGTCGCCAGTGAGTCGCCAAGCTCCAGCCGGATCATTCATCCGGCCGGGTCATACCGCGGGGTATATCATCGACATTAGCCCCCAGTTTAATTTGGATTTATCCATGTTAAATTGATCTGCAACATAAACACAAGAACAAATTTGACAGGTTGTGTTCCGGGTTAAATATCCTTGTAAGCCGGCACCTGATCATCCTGAAGTCCTTGTCATTTCCTTCTTCTAGAAAATACGGGTCAATAGGCCAGCTTCATAAACAATTTGCTGACATTGGTTCCTCCCAGAAAACTATTGTGAAGAATAATTCTTTTGATTTAGCTCCCAATGCTTAACAAAATATTGGTCTTGAAATACTCATCTGATTTTCAGCCGGCTTAAAGATGTAGAACTTGCTGGTTTATCATTGCCAAAATATCCGGTTTGTAAATATTGATAGCACCGGGTCATAATCGTTGCTAACATCAAGCTTGAAAATGTACCTCCCTTATATGCATATCACTTGTAGCCCCCAAGTCTTAAGAAGGGAGCGTAGTAACAGCTTAAGACTTGCTTCAATATAAATGTTGCAACCTTGAAGAAAGCCCAGTTGTTCATCTCAGTCACTAGTCAAAACTGAATATTCCACATATATAGCCCCCAAGTGCCGGGTTGTCATGCTTGCAGCAACCTGGAGCTTGTAATTGCCTTATGCTCATAAAAACTTCAACCAGTGTAACCCCCAAGGGCCGGGTCATTATGCAATAATGAGTAGGGACTTTATAAATATGATCATGTATACTTGAGCAGCGACGTGTAGCCTCCAAGGGCCGGCTCAGTAAGATAATACTGAGCTGGGACTTTATATATACTTCACTGAAAATAACATCATATGATGTAACCCCCACCATGGGGCTTGAACACACGTCCATAAGGTTAAGAGCTTTGTACTCTACCAACTAAGCAGTGGACCCTTCAATATAATGTATTAAGGCTTGTGTACCTTGAATTTTTGACAGGAGCAATTGGTAGCCCCCAAGAGCTGGATCATTACAATGTGATGAGTCGGGTCTTCAATAAGACAAGTAAAAAATGACCTTGCATTAGCCCCCAAGTGTCTCTATTAAAGATTTGAATACCTTATCAGTTAACAAGTAAATCTGAAGTTTAAATACCCGGAGGCTCTTGGCCGATGGCGACTTAATGTGCATTCATTGTAAGCCGGAATTTTTGTAACCCGATGGCTTATAACCTTTGTAAAATTCAAGAACTGATAACCACATCCATGGAGGCTCATAGTCATGTCCAGTTTTTGAAAAGATCACTTTGGCGGCTCATAGCCTCAATAAACTCAATATTGAGCAATATAACTCAGAGTTGGATAATCAGGGAATATGTTCAAATGACCAGATGATGGGTTTAAACACAATGATTCATATGAGCAATAGCAGTATTCTTACTTATGTGTAGAACTCGACATGTCCTACATAAAGTTTAAACAACATATGCCCTGGCAACTTAACGTCAAAAGCCAGGGCGGGTAACAACTCAAACATAATATAGTCTTATGCAATTATAGCAAAGACTAGCATTAAGGCCATTCAAGCCTAAACATATTGGCGACTTAAAGCCAAAAACCAGGGCGGGTTGTCAAACCTCGCATATTCATATAACCAGGAAAACATACCTGTAGGATTGATTTATACTGCTAGCTTACATCGCCATATCTAGTGAGAGTAACAATCCAATGATGCACAAGCGCATGATTTCGATGGCGCAATCCAAAATATACTGGCGACTTAACGTCCAAAGCCAGGGCGAGTTATCAAACCTCACATATTCTTCCAACAATTAAAAATATACCTGGAAAATTGGCTCAAACTGCCGGCTTATATCACCATATCCAATAAGGGTGATAATCCAAAGATTTATAAGCGCATGATTCCAATGGCGCAATCCAAAATATACTGACAACTTAACGTCCAAAATCAGGGCGGGTTATCAAACCTCATATAATTATAACAAAATAAATATCATACACGTGATATTTGTTAACACTGCTGACTCATCATTTGTCGTGCAGCAAGGGTTACAACCCAAATATTGAGAGCCCAACGCCCTATTCAATTTGTTTATACCGCCAGCTTACAAAGACAAAGGTAGTAAGGGGTGTTTGGTGTCAAAACCGGCGGATCTCGGGTAGGGGGTCCCGAACTGTGCGTCTAAGGTCGATGGTAATAGGAGACGAGGGACACGATGTTTACCCAGGTTTGGGCCCTCTTGATGTAGGTAATACCCTACTTCCTGCTTGATTGATCTTGATGAATATGAGGATTACAAGAGTTTACCATGAGATCGTAACGGCTAAACCCTAGATGTCTAGCATGTATGATTATGATTGCCACTATGGACCAAACCCTCCGGTTTATATAGACACTGGAGGGGCCTAGGGTTGTACAGAGTTGGTTTACAAAGGAAGGAATCTTCATATCTGAACGCCAAGCTTGCCCTCCACGCAAAGGAGAGTCCCATCCGGACACGGGAGGAAGTCTTCTGTCTTGTATCTTCATGGCCCATCAGTCCGGCCCATATCACATAGGCCGGACGCCCGAGGACCCCTTAATTCAGGACTCCCTCAGTAGCCCCCGAACCAGTCTTCAATGACGATGTATCCGGCGCGCTGATAGTCCTCGGCATTGCAAGACGGGTTCTTCCTCTGAATACTTCAATGCGTCTGATCCGAAGAGTTGTACTCGGCTTTCCATTAATATCGTACACCTTGGCTTCTGCGCCTCCATTGCTTCGGCCTCCACGTGTCGGGCGAACACAAAAGGTTAGAGTATTTTTGCACATAACACCCTGGCCATGTAAGAAAGGCGTATATTTAAGTGGATTGGATCTCAGATGCCATCTCACACTAGGCGGAAAATCCTTAGAGCTCGCTAGGAGAAACCATTCCAGCATGGCTAGAGTCCCCAGTTCTTCCTCCCACCCCCATGGCTCCGAAAAAGGCGATTGGGAGAAACGTTCAGTATCCCATGACCAATTGAGCAAGCTTCAAACGTAGGGATCACCCCCCCCCCCCCGCACAGATCTAGTCCCCGTCCGGGCAGGATTAACCTCTTTTACAGGTGAAGCCCTGGCGGAAAATTTCCCTACTCCAACCAGAGGGGAGCGAGTGTGTTTCATATCCTTCTTAATAAGAGGCATCGGGTTTCCAATCCACTCTTTCCTCCGAGGTCTCCTGGAGTACTATGGCCTCCAACTACGTAACTTCGCTCCGGCCTCCATCCTGCATATCGCGGGTTTTGTCGCTCTTTGTGAGCTATTCCTAGGCTGCGAGGCCCACTTTGATTTATGGAGGAAACTTTTCTGCCTCGTCCCTCGTACCCAAAAGGGATCTGTATTCAAGGTGGGCGGCGCCGAGATATGGCGCATAGCCAGGAGCGGATACTTATCCGGCACGCCGAAGAAGGCATCCGAAGAGTGGCCCTCGAAGTGGTTTTATATTGAAGATGTCGCTCTCCCCGACCCAATTTGAATGGTCCTTCCCGAATTTTCCAGCGCTCCGTTGACGAAATGCCACAACTGGCATCCTCGGAGCCTCAAGGACGAAGACAACACAGAAGTCCGGCAATTGATGGGTAAGATAATGACACTTGCCCGGTCCGGACTATTAATAATCGAGGTAATGGCAACTTCCATAGCGTGAGGTGTTCAGCCGCTCCAATTCAGGGGGCTCCCTATGTGGCACTACAATGGGGAAGATGACGCCTCACGCTGCGGACGAAAGGGTCCGGATTCCCCCACCGCCCTGACCGCAATATTGGACGATCTGTATAAAGGGTAGAAAGAGGAGTTCACTCGTATTACGCGCCGAGAGGGATTTTCCATGTACAATCCTCCTAGCTGGGTGAGTTTTAATCCCACCACTTTATTCAATCCTCTCCCCAAGTCATGTTTAACCGACATTGACCCGTTCGTCAAAGAGGAATGGCGGAGGGTCGCCACGAGGATCTATAGCCCCGCTCCACAGCCGGAGGACCATAACCGGGACCTCGATCCCAGATTCGAAGAAGATCCCGATATATTCGTAGAGCTCAAGGAGGGAGTCTTCTACCATGCGAGCTACGGCAACACAGAAGTGGCCATCACGGCCGATTATCCCGGCCTCCTTCTTGCCTCACATGTAAGTAGCCAGGAGACATTTCCTCCGAAGGAGCTTTCTCGTTATGCCTCACCCGCCGCACTATCTTGTGCTCCAAAGGGGAGGTGCTCGATGCATCACATTGCACCAGAGGCATCTCAGAAGAGAGCGGCGCCAGCGTCGGGCGGGTCTTCGAAGAGAAAGGCAAATGACAATACGACCGACCCTTCACCAAAGAGGTATGGCTTTAAATATGCCCTATGGCATTCACATCAGACCATGACATTGTCCACTGTGTTTTATCAGGAAGAGCGTTTGCCAGACTATGTACGGGAGGACTGCCGGTCACACCCCCACTGATCAGGCTCCAGACCTTGCTTCTAGGGTGGGGGCAGACACGGGAATAACGCCGGATTGTCCTTCCTCAGAGGATTTAGATAATGTATCCATCACGAACTCTGAAGTAGAGAGTGCCATGCATCATCAGCGCCGGAGGGCCGCTCTTCACGACCCCGGCTTTACTAAAGAGGCGTTCAACGCCTTCAGCTCGGGTGATGCATACAACCGAGCAGCTCGGGATGGGCTTACCAGAGCCACTGACCAGTATTTGAAAGATATGCGGGTAAGTACGCATTGTGCAGATCTAGTAATCATGTACCAGTAGCCCTCGAGACTTGAAACAGTTGAAACAACTGATTTAAGGATCGTTCTATAATCAGGTACTCACAGAGAAGAACAACATGCTCTCTCATGAGCTGGAAAAGTGTCGGACTCAGCTAGCTATTGTTACCGCCAAACTGGAGAAGTCCAAAGAGGCACCATCTGGTAATGTTCCCCTCCATCCAGAAAAAGTATAATCATGTACCAGTAATATTAATACTATTGCATTTCCGATGACAGGATCAGTAGATCAACTGAAAGAGGACTGGAGGTCATGCAGTCGGGTAAACGACAGGCAGAAAGGCAACTGGCCGTAGGCGAATGTGTGTTGACACGGGTCAGGGAAGATAAGAACAAGCTGCAGGATTCCAACACCCTGCTAGGCGAAGAGCTAAAAGATGTACGAGCCCAGCTAGCGGACGCCATAAAAGAAAATAGGAGGCTAAGAGGTAGCATATTTAGTATGCTTTTGAACTTACCTCTGTGTAATTTGGCAAAGAAATGAGCTGACAGATTTATGTCTGCAGGTATGTTGACTGGCCATCTCGAAAAGGAAGTGTCCGGATCTCAAGGCGATCTGCTGCAAGAGTTGTCCCAAGCATGAGCGAGCTTGGCAAGCAATGCGGAGTGTTTACAAGGCCTTGTGGCCATCCGCCTCCCCTCCAAGAAGTATGGGAGAGCTTGTGAAGCTATTCCAGGGAGCTTGGCGCCGCTTTCAATTATGGAAGATATCGGCTTGCCGAGAAGGTGCGCGAGAGGCCTGGGCCATGGTGAAAACGCGGTACACCAAGCTTGATCTAAATCATATGGCCCGGGTCGGACATCGGGGGTCAGATGGACAAGAAGTTACAGTTAGTTTGGTATATGACCAAGTAAAGATAGCCGCCAAGTTTTCCCAACAGGATTGTAAGCTAGACAACCTGTTAGATGGCATAGAGGAAGAAGTTATTGAGTCCAAGTGACTATTGTTGGAGATATGCCCTAGAGGCAATCATGTATGATGATATTTCTTATGTGTTGATGAATAAAGATAGTCCTTGGACATTATCAATGATGTATATCAGCAAGTACGTGACTTGTTTGTGGGACTATGCACTGTATGATGACCTAAAAGGTTAGTCGAAAGGGCTGGGTGGACGCACAGCCAACTAAACTAGCATATGACACGGTCAATGGCTTGGTCTCACTAGCCATGGAGCAAGAATGCTAACCGGATAATATGGACTTGGAAAGGTCTGGTCGGATTCGACGTAGTCGGATCCGAGTCGAGATAAGGTCTGAGTCGGACAGACCCAACTATGAGACGCAGCGATATGTCATATGTGAGTCTCTATTACAACATACGTTCTATGTCCTAATACCTGAGCTGGTGCATGTACTCGGGGTGGTGACATGCCTGCTTTGGGCCAACCAAACGCTACTCCGTAACTGGGTAGTTACAAAGGTAGGTTTCAGGCTTGTCCAGACCCATGCTACAGACATGGTCGAGCAAGATGGGATTTGCCCCTCCGATTAGGAGAGATATACTCTGGGCCCCTCGTGTGATCCGACCAGGATAAGCATGGCCATGCGACAAGGATTATGAGATAACCCGGTTTGTGGTCAGCATCACTAGAATGAGAAAGAGGTCGGGCTAGCACAAGGATGACAGACTCGCCTTGAGCCCGACAACATATATCGTGTGGCAAAAGGAATGGAAGTGTGATGTACAGGTTCGCCAACCGGCTTCATTGTCTGCTTGGTGTTCGGCATGCCTTGCTAGAGGCCGCCACCAATCGTGTAGTTCGGAGGTGATCCGAACTGCGACCAAGCCGGCTTGAACCTAAGGGGTCGCGCAATTAAGGGAAGGAACCTATGAGGTCGGATCCGAGGACACTGGTCGGATGTGATCCGAGCTGTATTTGGATTGTGGCCGAGTAGACTTGTGGGCTTTAGGGTCCGTGCGAGGCCCAAGTGTTGAGCCCGTGACGAACACCTATATAAAGTGGAGGTGCGGCACACTCATGCGGTTGATCGCTTCGGTGCTGCCACTAGGGTTTATATGTGTTGCGAATAGACACCTCCACTCGCCGCCGACTGTGTGATCGGACCTAGCAGTTCGCTGCACGGTGTTCCTCCTACATGCGCAGATATCGTTAGAGGCGGTGCACCTGCGCCGCTCCGGAAAACCTGTCCATGGGATCCGACGACCGGCTGTTTGAGGGAGATCGGACGAGGAGGAGACGATCCACACGGACGCGCTGCCCTAACTCTTCTTCCGCTGCACGGCACTGCGAGTCTAGTGGTTAGGATTTGTGATCCATTCCCTAGCATGTTCCTGGTTGTTCTGCGCGTAGGAAATTTTAATTTGCAGTCGAGGCACCCTACCGTCGAACCCAACAGTGGTATCAGAGCCTCTGCTATAGTATTGGAATTCAAATCATATGCATATTAGATATGTGGAGGTGGCAGATGAGATCTGTCGTCGTTTATCAGATCGGCTACATGCACGATTGATGAGATCAACTGCACATGGGGATCGATGTGGATATGTTTCCCTTCCGGTCGGTGTCCGCCATCGGGGTTAACAGTGAAACGTAAATATGAATCAGACTCGCAATGATCGATGAGATCGGTCAGATCAGAAAATTTGGCGTGATCGGAGTTCAGATATTTTTACACGATTCGGCGTGACCGCCGTGTGCGTAGCGCCTTGTATTTGGTACACGATCACACAAATCAGTAGAATGCGATTCTATGCATAACTTTGTTTTGCAGGGTTTGATGTGAATAGTATGGCTCATGTGTATGTGATGCATGTGTGTAAATTATACATGGCTTGTCATGTTTGTCAGCCGACAGGAGCCAAAGTGTTGTCATTGTAATGTATAACGACCTGTGTGTCGACTTGTGATTCTCTATGTAAAATTCATTACTAGTTGTAGTAGTTGGATAATAGAGATCAGGTTGGTGGCTTGGTGTCCCGGCGTGACAAACAAGATGGAGTTCCTAGATGGTCATCGGAGTCGGAGCCGACCTGGAAGAACATCCATGAAGGAGCCATACTATTTCACAATATATGCTTATTTGTGATTGTTATGCTTCTTGTTTTCTATGCATGTTAGAATGGTAGAAAGATCCCTCATTAATATCAAGCGCTTCGTCATTCCCGATGTTGCACCTTCGCACGTCAAGTACGTCTAGTAGTGGGCTCATAAAATTGGGGTGCTGCTAGGTATCCTTGAACTGAAGGGTTCATGTCAGACATGGACATGCACTGCATCAAGTTGTCTTGACAAGGTTATCAAAACGGTTTCGGGCCTTGTGGCAAAGAAGGTTGGGAGCTGGGGTATTAGATACCTTCCCGACCGACAGGAGTCATATAGAGATACGATTAGCAAGAAGTTGCTTACCGGATAGGTATGTTGGCTAGCAATGATGCTAAAGCTCACTAGTCGCATGCGCTAGTCGGATCTTGAATCACTAAGAGTTTGCGGAGGGATGCTGACTTCAGTCGGAGTATTTCTGTTTAGGCTTGAATTACTCTACATAAACACATTGCTTAGTGATTGCATATTTTCTGTTGTAGATCAATGGCACCACCTGCTCAACCCAACTTTGCATTGAAATCAATTCTGGAAAAGGATAAACTGAATGGAACAAACTTTACCACGTGGGATAGAAATTTGAGAATTGTTCTCAAGCATGATAAAAAGGAACATGTTCTAGAGGATCCACTTCCAAAGGAACCTGTCAATAATGCTAATGCCACAACTAAGAATGCCTACCAGAAACTCGTTGATGAATCAATGAAGATCAATTGTCTGATGCTGGCTTGTATGGAGCCTGATTTGCAACAACATTTCGAAAATGTTGAGGCTTATGATATGATCGAGAGTCTCAGGAGCATGTTTCAGACACAGGCTAGGACCGAAAGGTTCAACATCTGGCGATCCTTGATGGATTGCAAGCTAAAGGAAGGTGGTCCACTGAGCCCACATGTTATCAAGATGATCGGATATGTGCAAGCTTTGGATCGCTTGGGCTTCCCGCTCTTGGATGAGCTGGCTACTTATGTTGTTCTAGGTTCTCTTCCGCCCAGCTATGGGACGTTCATCTTGAACTATCATATGCATGGCATGGATAAGAAGCTCACTGAATTGCATGGGATGCTCAAAGTGGTAGAGCGGGATATTAATAAAGGCACGCATCAAGTGTTGATGGTGCAGAAATTGGCTAAGTTCAAGAAGAGTTGGTCCAAGAAAAAGGCTAAGGCAATGGCACGGAGACGGTAACCTCCACTGCTGCGCCAAAGTCTGGACCAAACTCGAAGACCATTTGCTATCATTTTAAGGAAACTGGTCGCTGGAAGAGCAACTGTAGCAAGTGGCTTGCAGAGCATGACAAGAAGGCCGGAAATGGTTCTTCAGGCAAAGGTACACTTGTTGCATATGTTATAGACATTTATCTTGCTGACATACCTGGTAGCTCTTGGGTATTTGATACCAGACCGGTTGTTCATATTTGCAACTCGATGTAGGGGCTGGTAAGAACTAGGCATGTGGCACAAGGGGAGATTGACATTAGGGCCGGCAACAAAGCAAGAGTTGCTGCGTTGGAGGTCGGCATGATGCAGCTCCAACTTCCTTCTAGATTTATTCTGGAATTGAATAATTGTTATTACATTCCTGCACTTAGTCAGAACATTATTTCTGCCTCATGCTTGATGAGGCAGGGTTATGAATTCAATTTAAAGGACAATGGTGTTTGTTTTATTTGAATGGTATGTTCCACGGCTATGCACCCTTTGTTGATGGGTTATTTATATTGAATCTGGGACAGGAACCGGTCTATAACGTGAATGTCAAGAGGCATAATCCTAATGAGATAAATCCGACATACTTCTGGCATTGCCGGCTTGGACACATTAGTCTGAAACGCATGAAGAAGCTCCATGATTATGGGCTCCTAACTTCGTCCGACTTTGAGTCGTTCGAGACATGCGAATCATGCTTGCTAGGCAAGATGACTAAGTCTCCTTTTGCAAAGAGTTGTGAGAGGGCATCCGAGCTACTGGAGCTTATACATAGTGATGTGTGTGGTCCAATGAGCACAAATGCCAGAGGTGGCTATTAGTACTTCGTCACTTCTACCGACGACTTGAGTAGATATGGATATATCTATTTGATGAGGCACAAGTCGGAAACTTTTGAAAATTTGAAAGAGTTTCAGAACGAGGATGAGAATCAGCTCGGTAAGACTATAAAACTTCTACGATCAGATCGTGGAGGTGAGTACATGAGCCAGGAGTTTTATGATCATCTGAAAAGCCGAGGTATAGTACCTTAGCTCACACCTCTGGGTATGCCACAGAGAAACAACATGTCGGAATGGAGGAATAGGACCTTGCTGGACATGGTCCGGTCAATGATGAGCAAATCAGATTTACCCTTGTCATTCTGGGGATACGCTCTAGAAACTGTAGCTTTCACACTTAACAGGGTACCATCAAAATCCGTAGACAAGACACCACATGAGATGTGGACCGAGAAGAGTCCCAGTTTGTCTTTTCTAAAGATTTGGGGTTGTGAAGCATTTGTCAAGCGACTTATTCAGACAAGCTCACACATAAGTCGGATAAATGCATATTAATAGGATATCCAAGGGAAACCTTGGGATATAGCTTCTACAACCGAGAAGAAAACAAAGTGTTTGTTTCTCGGAATGGGGTTTTCCTTGAGAAAGAGTTTCTCAGTCGGGAGGCCAGTGGGAGGACGGTCCGACTTGAAGAAATTCGAGGATCACTCAGGGACGGCTAGGCTGGTAATGAGATCATACCGGAGTCAGTCAGGGAACCTGTAGTGGAAGCGACACCGGAACCATGGAGGTCAGAAAGATTGCGCAGAGTGCGTGATGTGTTGTTGCTAGAAAGCGATGAGCCGGCCACGTATGCGGAAGCAATGGTGATCCCAGATTCCGAGGCATGGCTGGAGGCCATGAGATCTGAGTTAAATTCCATGGATAAGAATCAAGTTTGGGACTTGGTTGATCCGCCGCTTGGCGTAACAGCCATTGGTTGCAAATGGGTCTTTAAGAAGAAAACCGATGTGGATGGAAATGTTCAGATCCACAAAGCTCGGCTTGTTGCTGAATGTTATGGACAAGTTCAAGAAATTGACTACGACAAGACTTACTCGCCGGTAGCGATGCTGAAGTCGGTGAGGATCGTACTAGCTATAGCTGCATATTTCGATTACAAGACATGGCAGATGGATGTCAAAACGGCTTCCCTTCACTTAAATTTAACCGAGGACGTGTATATGATACAACCCGAGGGTTTTCTTGATCCGACTAGCGCTATTAAGGTATGCAAGCTCAAGAGATCCATTTATGGGTTGAGGCAAGCATCTCAGAGTTGGAACATTCGTTATGATGAGGTCGTCACTGGTCTCGGTTTCATCAAAAGCGAAGAGGATGCTTGTTTATACAAGAAGTTAAGTGAGAGCTCAATAGTGTTTTTGATCTTGTATGTGGATAACATATTGTTGATTGGGAACGATGTTTCGATGCTGAACTCGGTCAAGGAGTCATTGAATGGCAAGTTTTCGATGAAGGACCTCGGTGAGGTAGTGTATATTTTAGGCATTAAGAGGCCAGAGCACGTACATAGATAAAGTGTTGAAGCAGTTCAACATGAGTGAGGCGAAGAAAGGGTTCTTGCCGCTCTCACATGGTATAAGGCTAAGCGAGACTCAGAGTCCTTCGACATCTGATGAGCGAAGCAGGATGAGTAGGATTCCGTATGCCTCTGCAATCGGATCCATCATGTCTGCCTTGATATGTACAAGGCCCGATGTTGCTTTTGCAATAAGCCTAATAAGCAGATACCAGGCCAACCCAGGTGAGAGTCACTGGGCAGTGGTAAAGACTATTTTGAAGTACCTGAAAAGGACTAAAGAGATGTTCCTAGTTTATGGAGGTGAGGAAGGGCTCGTCGTAAAGGGTTATGCCGATGCTAGTTTCCAAACCGACAGAGATGATTGTTGATCACAGTCCGGATTCGTGTATGTCATGAACAAAGGAGCAGTGAGCTGGATGAGTTCCAAGCAAGATATGGTGGCCGATTCTACCACAGAAGCCAAATACATTGCGGCTTGTGAAGCTGCGAAGGAAGGTGTTTGGATCCGGCATTTTCTAGATGATCTTGCTATTTTCCCAGCCTCGGTAAAACCACTGGACCTTTATTGTGATAATTCTGGTGCCATCATACAAGCCAAGGAGCCGAGGAATCACCACAAGGTCAGACACATAGATCGGAAATATCACCTGATACGAAAAATCGTAAAGAATGGTGTAGAGTTATGCAAAATTCACACGGATGCAAATGTTGCAGATCCGTTGACTAAGCCGCTTCCACAACCCAACCTTGAGGGGCACGTTAGAGCTATGGGCATTCGATGTCTATTTGATTGACTCTAGTGCAAGTGGGAGACTGTTGGAGATATGCCCTAGAGGCAATCATGTATGATGATATTTCCTACGTGTTTATGAATAAAGATAGTCCTTGGGCATTATCAATGATGTGTATCAGCAAGTACGTGACTTGTTTGTGGGACTATGCATTGTATGATGACTGTCCTAAAAGGTCCCTAGTGGAAAGGGCTGTGTGGACGCGCAGCCGACTAGACTAGCATATGACACGGTCGATGGCTTGGTCTCACTAGCCATGGAGCATTGGATGCTAACCGGATAATATGGACTTGGAAGGATCTGGTCGGATTCGACATAGTCAGATCCGAGTCGAGATAAGGTCCGAGTCGGACAGACCCAACTATGAGACACAACGATATGTCATCTGTGAGTCTCTAATACAACATACGTTCTATGTCCTAAGACCTGAGCTGGTGCATGTACTCAGAATGTTGACAGACCTGCTTTGGGCTGACCAAACGCTACTCCGTAATAGGGTAGTTACAAAGGTAGGTTTCAGGCTTGTCCAGACCCATGCTGCAAGACATGGTCGAGCAAGATGGGATTTGTCCCTCCGATTAGGAGAGATATACTCTGGCCCCTCATGTGATCCGACTAGGATAAGCATGGCCATGCGACAAGGATTATGAGATAATCCGGTTTGTGGTCGGCATCACTGGAACGAGAAAGAGGTTGGGCTAGCACAAGGGTGACAGACTCGCCTTGAGCCCGACAACATATATCGTGTGGCAAACGGAATGGAAGTGTGATGTACAGGTTCGCCAACCGGCTTCATTGTCTGCTTGGTGTTTGGCATGCCTTGCTAGAGGCCGCTACCAACCATGCACTTCGGAGGTGATCCGAACTGCGACCAAGCCAGCTTGAACCTAAGGGATCGTTTGCTTAAGGGAAGGAACCTACGAGGTCGGATCCGAGGACACTGGTCGGATGTGATCCGAGCTGTATTCGGGTTGTGGCCGAGTAGACTTGTGGGCTTTAGGGTCCGTGCAAGGCCCAAGTGTTGAGCCCATGACGGACGCCTATATAAAGTGGAGGTGCGGCGCACTCATGCGGTTCATCGCTTCGGCGGTGTCACTAGGGTTTGCATGTGTTGCGAATAGACACTTCCCCTTGCCGCTAATAACCCACAAGTATAGGGGATCAATTGTAGCCTCTTTCGATAAGTAAGAGTGTCGAACCCAACGAGGAGCTAAAGGTAGAACAAATATTCCCTCAAGTTCTATGGACGACCGATACAACTCTACGCATGCTTGACTTTCGCTTTACCTAGAACAAGTATGAAACTGGAAGGACTTTGTAGGTGTTGTTGGATAGGTTTACAATTTAATAAAGAGCACGTAAATAGAAAGTAGGGGCTGTTTAGATAAAGAAGCAATAAAGTAAATATAGCAGGTGTGGAAAAGTGGTGGTAGGAGTTGCGGAATTGTCCCTAAGAAATTGACTACCTTACTAGACCGATAGCAAGTTTTATGTGTGAGAGGCATAAGCTAACATACTTTCTCTTCTTGGATCATATGCACTTATGATTGGAACTCTAGCAAGCATCCGCAACTACTAAAGATCATTAAGGTAAAACCCAACCATAGCATTTAAGCATAAAGTCCCCTTTATCCCATATGCCACAACCCCCTTACTCGGGTTTATACTTCTGTCACTCAAGCAACCCACTATAAGCGAATCATGAACATATTGCAACACCCTACAGTGGGAATCCCTCATGCTTGCGCGACACGAAGGGCACAATAGGACATCAACATAAACACAAGCAAATTAAACCAATCATAGCAATTCACCAATCACCGGTAGGACAACGAAAATCTACTCAGACATCATAGGATGGCAACACATCAGCGATCTACAAGTTTATGTAGGATTTCATGACTAACCATGTGAATGACCAATTGCTGTCATCTCTCTAAATAGATATAAGTGAAGCAAGAGAGTTTAGTTCTTTATACAAAAGATATTCCCACGCTCTAACAAATATGAGTGAAGCAAAAGAGCATTCTACAAATGGCGGTTTTCTATGTGAAGAGAAATAGGCAATCCAAACTTCAAATGATATAAGTGAAGCACATGAAGCATTCTATAAAGCCATACTTAAAAGATTTAAGTGAAGTGCAATGATCATTCTATAAATCAACCAAGGACTATCTCATACCAGCATGGTGCATAAAAGAAAAGTGAAAACTGAATGCAAAAGACGCTCCAAGACATACCGATATATCGCATGAACGAAGCGAATCCGAAAACATACCGATACTTAGAAGAAAGAGGGATGCCTTCCGGGGCATCCCCAAGCTTAGACGCTTGAGTCTCCTTGAATATTTACTTGGGGTTCCTTGGGCATCCCCAAGCTTGAGCTCTTGGCTCTCTTCCTTTTCCTCATATCGAGACCTCCTCGATCAAACACTTCATCCACACAAAACTTCAACAAAAAACTCAGTAAGATCCGTTAGTATAATAAAGCAAATCACTACTCTAAGTACTGTTCCAAACCAATTCATATTTTATTTTTGCATTGTAGCTACTGTAATATAACTTTTCCATGGCTTAATCCACTGATGGAAATTGATAGTTTCATCAAAACAAGCAAACTATGCATCAAAAACAGAATCTGTGAAAAACAGAACAGTCTGTAGCAATCTGAACATTCACCATACTTATGGTAACCCAAAAATTCTACCACAATTAGCAAAAATAAAAAATTTGCATAGCAAGACAGTGCAAAAAGTTTCAGAACCGGTTTGACGTTCCCGTAAAAAAATGTAAAATCGCGCACTACAACCAAAATTTCTGTCCTGCACCGCACAAACCAACAAGCATTGTAAACATCCTAAAGGCAAACCTCGACACATTATTTTTATAATAGAATGGAATTGTACAAGGGTATAATTATTTTTTATGAAAAGTTTCTGTAATTAAGATTCACAAAGTTTTTGTGAGCATGAACAAAGTTCAAGGAGCTCCCCCACTTCAACAATGTCTGCCTTTCTCACTTTCACTTTCCTTTTTGAAAAGTTTTGGGTTCATCTCTTTATTTTTTTGTTTTTAAACTTTATAAAAGAACTCAACAGAAATAAATGACTCTCTAAAACTTCCGGGTTGTCTCCCTGACAGCGCTTTCTTTAAAGCCATTAAGCGAGGCATATAGTGCTCAAGTAATGAATCCACCCAGATCCCAAGGTATATCAAAGCCAATTTTAATTAATAATGATTTGTAATTTAGTAGTGAGCACAAAGTAACATATATCAAGCAACAACGAAGTCTAACTCTCTTCCAATACATCGACATGTCATAAAAGAACAATTCATGCACACATAGTAAAGGCCAATGCATAGTATAAACATTTTCTTGCAATTTCATCGTGTGGGAAACATAAGGCGGCGGAGATATAGTTCCTCTCTCATAATAATTGCAAGTAGGAGCAGAAAGCACATGCATATTATATCTATCAAAATCATCATGTGCAACGGTAAAACGCAACCCATCAATAATCCTTAATAAGCACAAACTTTTCCGATATAGTGTAGTTTGGAGAATTCAAAAAGATAATAGGACTATCATGCGTGGGTGCAATAGCAACAATTTCATGTTTAACATAAGGAACTATAGCAAGTTCATCTCCATAAGCATAATTCATATTGGCATCTTGGCCACAAGCATAGCAAGCATCATCAAAAAGGGGTATTTCAAGAGAATCAACGGGATCATTACAATTATCATAGCAATCATCATTCGGTAAGCACGAAGGGGAATTAAACAATGTATGAGTTGAAGAGTTACTCTCATTAGAAGGTGTGCACGGGTAGCTAATCCGCTCTTCCTCCTTTTGTTCTTCGCTCTCCTCATCATCCTTTTCATCCAATGAGCTCACAGTTTCATGAATTTCTTCTTCCATAGACTCCTGCAAAATATTAGTCTCTTCTTGGACAGCGGAGACTTCCTCAATAAATGCATCAATATCGGAATTGAATTCATAATTCTCATAGCAATATTTAAGTATAGCAAAATTTCCAGGTCTATAAATAGCATCATCAAGATTTTCACACTCTTTAAACAAAGGTTCAATTTGATAAGCACCCATAAAAGCAACGAATTCTTCTATTTGTTCCACATCATAGTAATCATATATACCATTAGCATAAGAAGCTAAGGTTTTATTATCATTAAATTTGAATGAAAAGGGAAGGTGTGGAGCCTTCATCCTAGAGCAACAATTATAATCCTATCTCAAGCATAGTTGCCTAGCATACCAATACAACATATAAATTTGATCCCATAATAGTTTCCCTTTTTGTGTCAAGCGATAATCCCTAAAGTATTCATGTTGATCCAACGTGTCTCCCATAACATAATTGAATGGGGTTTTCTCAGGATTATCAAAGTAGTACATAATTTCTTTCACATAATGAGTATCGAGGGTTTTAGGAGGTTCCCCATCTCCATGAGTAGCAAGTACACCTAATTTTTTTGGTATTTCGTGTTCCATATCCATAACTAAAGATAGAGAACAACTTAGAACAACAAATAAGAATTACTTAGTGATAAAGCAAACAAGCACACATGAGGATATTCACCCCACGCTATGACTCCCCGGCAACGGCACCAGAAAAAGGTCCTGATAACCCACAAGTATAGGGGATCAATTGTAGCCTCTTTCGATAAGTAAGAGTGTCGAACCCAATGAGGAGCTAAAGGTAGAACAAATATTCCCTCAAGTTCTATCGACCACCGATACAACTCTACGCACGCTTGACGTTCACTTTACCTAAAACAAGTATGAAACTAGAAGGACTTTGTAGGTGTTGTTGGATAGGTTTGCAAGATAATAAAGAGCACGTAAATAGAAAGGATGGGCTGTTTAGATAAAGAAGCAATAAAGTAAATATAGCGAGTGTGGAAAACTGGTGGTAGGAGTTGCGGAATTGTCCCTAAGCAATTGACTACCTTACTAGACCAATAGCAAGTTTTATGTGGGAGAGGCATAAGCTGACATACTTTCTCTTCTTGCATCATATGTACTTATGATTGGAACTCTAGCAAGCATCCGCAACTACTAAAGATCATTAAGGTAAAACCCAACCATAGCATTAAAGCATCAAGCCCCCTTTATACCATACGCCACAACCCCCTTACTCGGGTTTATGCTTCTGTCACTCAAGCAACCCACTATAAGCAAATCATGAACATATTGCAACACCCTACAACGGGAATCCCTCACGCTTGCGCGGCACGAAGGGCACAATAGGACAACAACATAACCACAAGCAAATTAAACCAATCATAGCAATTCACCAATCACCGGTAGGACAACGAAAATCTACTCAGACATCATAGGATGGCAACACATCATTGGATAATAATATGAAGCATAAAGCACCATGTTCAAGTAGAGGGTACAACGGGTTGCGGGAGAGTGGACCGCTGAATATAGATGGGGGAAGGTGATGGAGATGTTGGTGAAGATGATGGAGGTGTTGGTGTAGATCACGGTGATGATGATGGCCCCCGGCAGCGTTCTGTCGCCACCGGAAGCAAGGGGGAGAGAGCCCCCCTTCTTCTTCTTCTTCTTCTTCTTCCTTGACCTTCTCCCTAGATGGGAGAAGGGTTTCCCCTCTGGTCCATGGTCTCCATGGCATGGGAGGGGCAAGAGCCCCTCCGAGATTGGATCTGTCTCTCTATCTCTCTCTGTTTCTGTGTTCTCAGATTCTGCCCTTTCATCATTTCTTATATATCCGGAGATCCGTACCTCTGATTGGATTGAAACCTTCGCCATGATTTTTTTCGTCTAAAAATTAGCTTTCTTGCGGAAAAAGAAGAGCAGCGACCGCCTTACGGGGTGCCCACGAGGGTCAGGGGCGCACATGCCCCTTGGGGCGCACCCCCTGCCTCATGGCCCCCTCGGGCACCGTTTCGCGTTGATTCTTATTCCCGAATATCACAAATATTCCAAAAATATTCTCCGTCCATTTTTATCCTGTTTGGACTCCATTTGATATGGATTTTCTACGAAACATAAAACATGCAACAAACAGGAACTGGCACTGAGCACTAGATCAATATGTTAGTCCCAAATATAGTATAAAAACTAGCCAAAACTATATGAGAGTAGTAGAATATTGGCATGGAACAATAAAAAATTATAGATACGACGAAGACGTATCAGCCACCGACTGTGTGATTGGACCTAGCAGTCCACCGCACGGTGTTCCTCCAGCACGCGCGGATACCGTTAGAGGCGGTGCACGTGCGCCGCTCCGGCGAACCTGTACGTGGGATCCGACGACCGGCTGTTCAATGGAGATCGGACGAGGAGGAGACGATCCACGTAGACGCGCTGCCCCAAGTCTTCTTCCGCTGCACGGCACTGCGTGTCTAGTGGTAACGATCTGTGATCCATTCCCGTAGCATGTTCCTGGTTGTTCTACGTGTACAAATTTTTTAATTTGCAAGCGACGCACCCTACCGTAGAACCCAATAGAAACTTGAGTTTTTAAATGGTTGTTGGGTACATATTGGGGCAGAAATCAATACTATTTGTCTATTATCTGGTTAATCTCGGGTGTCTACTATGAGTTTCATGTTGGGTGCAAATAAACATTAAAGGAGCCATTATCTGTATTTTTTAACTAAAGCTATTATCTGCCTGCTATCATTGGTTTTGGGTCTATCCACAGTTTGCTACCATCACTCTGGATTTGTGCATGCACTCCTCACATAATCTCACTATGTTTTATTCCTATGCATGTCAGTTATTGTACACAATGGAACTGAACATGTAGAGCAAAAGAGACGAGCCTTGCGTGGCTATAAAATTTCATGCAGACGTCGTTCCATGGTGGGTGCAAAGGCAGCCCCCCCTCCACCCATTTTGGATTGTAATCAAGAGGAAGATAACTGTTCTAAGGGGGATTCAGAAGGAGAAGACCACTCCTATTTACCCCCTGTTCGCTCTAACTTGGCATGCTGATGTTGGTAATATAATGCAGATGGTGCCTTGCCTTGCTTACCTTATACATCAAATATGTCATCTGCTTAGTTTAGACATGCTTTGTGTGAATGCCATCTGTTTAGTTTCTTTATTGTATATGTGAATCATGCCATGCCATCTTGTTTAGACAGGCATCATATATGTGAATTTTGCAATGCCACCCTGGTTAGCCAGTCATCTTATATGTGAATTATATCATGCCATCATTTTTTATCACGTGTCAAATTTGTCAACAATTTTAGTACATTCAATTACTCTTCTATGCATCATCCATTCGGCACGGTCATGGAAAAATCTGGAGTGGAAACAAGGTCTTCAGAGCAGACAATGCTATATGACAAAGTGCATGTCTTGCTGGTTACGGATAGCTCCTCAGAGGAGGATTCAGAGACAGATCACCAGTCCTATCCCCCCCCCCCGAGGTGCACGCTCTAACTTGGCAGGGTTATGTTGCTCATATCATGGGTATCTTGCATTGCCATGTCTGTCGGATATCGGATTCTGGCAAAACCCTTGAGGTTCGAACACTGGGGTGCGCACGAAGATTCCCCCCTACCGAATCTCGCTCTCAGCCTCGCCGCGATCCCTAAGCTAGCTCAACGAACTCACAGCACAAAAGACACGAGATTTATACAGGTTCGGGCCACCGTTGTGGTGTAATACCCTACTCCTGTGTGTGGTGTGGTGGATTTCCTCTTGGGCTGATGATGAATAGAACAAGGGAAGAATAGCCTCCTGAGGAGAGGTGTTCTTGAGCTGGTGTGGTTTCTCGGGGAGGAATTGATCGATCCCCTTCTACTGTGGTGGCTAGCCCTATTTATAGAGGCCCTGGTCCTCTCCCCAAATATTGAGCGGGAAGGGATCCAACAACGGCCAATTTGAAAGGGAACAACTAGTACAAGCTATCCTGACTAAAGGTGGTCTTCGCCTGTCAAAGGCGTTGGTGATGACGCCGTCTTGGGCTCCACGATGACCTCCTTCCTGCCGTCCTGCTGGTCTTGGTCTTGTTGCACTGATATGGAAACCTTTTCCTGATGCCTCGGTACTCCGCGCCTGCGCTTGCCCCCTTAGCACCAAAGGGGAAACGAGGACACTGCACGCATTGGCGCCCGCCTAGCCTTGGTCGTCATCGGTAGCGTCACAGGAACCTCGCGAGGTACCCCTTGCCTTGATCTCTCTGCCTCCTCGCGAGCCTGCCTAGTGAGGTCGCTCCTGAGGAGGACTTGTGTCGTCCGCTCTGCGAGGCTTGGCCCCTCGCGAAGGTCTTGAGTGTTGGTTGATGAAGACGGGCCATACTGGCCACTGGTGGAGCCACACCGCGGGCCACAGGCAGGCAAGTCTGGGGACCCCCGTTCCCAGAACACCGACAGTAGCCCCCGGGCCCAAGGCGCGCTCGTACTTGGCTTAGTGGCAAAGCCAAAGAGCAAGTGCGGAGCGCTGCGGGCCCCAACAGCCTGCGGCCTTGGTCGACATGTGGCGACTGATTGGACGTGGGCGCCTTCGCTTCCCCGCGCTGCCTCGACAACTGCCCGACTTGATGAGTCCCTGTTGCATGCAAAAAGGGTTATCGTTACCTGCGATTGTGGAGGTCGACGGTTGGCCTCCCTTGGGATATAAATGAGGGGGGTGAGATCCCCCGTCGCCCATCTCCTCTTGCTCCGCCTGCTTCTTATTTCCTGCTCCATCTCCAGTCTTGACACCAATGGTGTCGATCCATAGATTCTCGGCCGAAGAGACGGGGAAGGCTCCCCGGGATGGACCCGATCCGCTTCCGCCGAAGAAGAGGCCAGTCCACCGCCACCGCGGCGAGGTCATGAGGCTGGAGATGACGAGGCCTTGGTGCGAGTGGCCACCTCCTGGGTACCCGCTACTCTAGTGCGCCCCAACCGAGGGCTCTGGAGAAAGGGGCGGTGTCGGTGTCAAAACCGGCGGATCTCGGATAGGGGGTCCCGAACTGTGCGTCTAGGCGGATGTTAACAGGAGACAAGGGACACGATGTTTTTACCCAGGTTCGGGCCCTCTCGGTGGAGGTAAAACCCTACTCCTGCTTGATTAATATTGATGATATGGGTAGTACAAGAGTATATCTACCACGAGATCGAAGAGGCTAAACCCTAGAAGCTAGCCCATGGTATGATTGTTGTTCGTCCTATGGACTAAAACCCTCTGGTTTATATAGACACCGGAGAGGGTTAGGGTTACACAGAGTCGGTTACAATGGCAGGAGATCTACATATCCGTATCGCCAAGCTTGCCTTCCACGCCAAGGAAAGTCCCATCCGGACACGGGACGAAGTCTTCAATCTTGTATCTTCATAGTCCAGGAGTCCGGCCAACGGGGATAGTTCGGCTATCCGGACACCCCCTAATCCAGGACTCCCTCAGTAGCCCCTGAACAAGGCTTTAATGACGACGAGTCCAGCGCGTAGATTGTCTTCGGCATTGTGAGGCGGGTTCTTCTCCAAATTCCATATACTTGTCGAATAGTGTCCGGCTTCTGATAAATGCTGCGCTCCTTGGCTTCCACACCCAGTAATGGCCATCTTCCACGTGTCGAACGAATGCGAAAAGCCAGGGTATTTTTACACTTTCCCCCCTAGCTGCGCAAATGAGCCGCTATAAAAAGAGGCGAGGATCTAGATCCGGATCACACCATCCTCCCTCTGCAAGCTTTCATCGGAGCGCCTCTGACAAAAAATCCATTCCATCATGGACAGTCGACGCGGCTCCTCCTCTCGCGCTCCCAGCCCCCAGCCTGGGGATTGGGAGAGATGCTCAGTCCCGCATAGCAAGCTAGTGACGCTCCAAACCAAGGGATTTCTTCCCCCGGCCTTCATGGTTCCGGTTCGAGCCGGACTCGCCACCTATAAGGGCGGAAAGCAAGCGGGGAGCATCCCCGATCCTTCCAAAGGAGAGCGGGTATGCTTTTATCTCTTATCTGATAAGAGGACTCAGATTTCCATTACATCCGTTTCCCCGGGGGCTCTTGGAGTTCTATGGCCTCCAGCTGCACCACCTTACGCCTGCCTCCATTCTGCACATCACGGGCTTCGTGGCCCTTTGCGAACTGTTCTTGGGCGTCGAGGCTCATTTTGCGCTGTGGAAGAGATTATTCTGCCTCGTGCCCCGTTCTCTCGAGGGGTCAATATATCAAGTGGGCGGAGCCGAGCTATGGCGTATCGCCGGGACCGGATATCTATTCGGAACCCCAAAGAAGGCGTCCGAAGACTGGCCTTCGGAATGGTTTTATATAGAAGACGCCCCGCTACCGGATCCCATTCGGACCGGCCTCCCGGATTTCAGTAATGCTCCCTTGAAGAAACGCCTAAGTTGGCGTCCACGGAGCCCCTAGAGGGAAAACGACAGGGATGTCCTTTACCTGATGAACCGAATAAGGTTGCTGGCTCATTCCGGGTTGACCATGATCAGTGTCATGGCCACCTGAATTATGCAGGGGTGCAGCCACTCCAGTATAGGGGCCACCCCATGTGGGATTTCAACGGGGAGGACGACGCCACCCGTCACGGCCGTACGGGGCCGGGATCGGTCGCCGATATGGTGAAGATCTTGTCCGCACTGTACAAGGGGGAAGAGTAGGATTTTCTCCGTGTCAGTCCATTGAACGGATTTTCTATGAACAATCCTCGAAGCTGGGTAAGTGGACATTTCCTTTTTTGCACACCCGATCCGTACTCCCATGGTTAGATATCTTATTTTGTGATTTCGACGCAGGAACTGCGCCAGGCCGTAAAAGATATAAACAGCCTGCCTCCGCAACCCGAGGATCCGGAACGGTTCCTTGATCCGGCCTCTCAAGAGGATCCGGACATATTGGTGGAGCTGATTGATGGGGTATTTCAACAACTAAGCATCGATAATGCCTTGGTTGCCATTACGACCGATTACCCCGGAATACTTCCAGCCTCCCAGGTAACTGAGACCGAAGCCCCAGTACTTTGATAATGACCCATCCTTGCTTATTTTTGATCACCGTACATCAATGGTGTTTCGCAGGGGGTACCTTCGAGGCGGGAGGCCGAGCCCGCGGCGACTAGCCAAGAAGGGGCAGCACGGCCACGCAGGCTAAAAAGTAGTGCGGTCTGGATCGAAACGCCACCGCAACGGTAAGGCATGTCATCATATTCCCGAGATTGATTCCGGGAAGGTATATTAACGCTGGTGCTCCTCTCAGGAAAAAGAGCACTCGCCGGACTGTGTCCGGAGGGATGGCCAATCGAGCCTCCGCCAGCCAGGCTCCAACGCCGGGTCCAGAAGCGGAGGTGAACACGAGGCGTGCGTCGGATGCTCCTCCGACAGAGGATGCCGACAGATTGTCCGCCACCAACTCCGAGGTGGAGAGTGCCATGAATCATAGGCGCCGCCGGATAGTTCTATGTGATGCATGTTTCTCCCAAGAGGCATTGAGCGCCTTCAATTCGGGAGACGCGCACCTCCGTGCCTCTCAAGATGGTCTAGCCAGAGCCATGGAGCAGTATGTAAAGGACATAAGGGTGAGGAGATTTGACAGTTATGTATGCCAGTAGCCCCTGAGACTTAAAATAGTTAGGAGAACTGATTTAAGGATCATTTGTTATGCAGGGTCTTACGAAAAAGAACACCCGACTGTCTCAGGAGCTTGAAGAGTGCAAGGCCCAGCTGGAGGCCGCACTAGCCGCCACAAGGGAAGCCACAGAGACCCCCTCCGGTAATATATACTTCGAAAGAGAAGTAGTTTGTGAAGTGTGGCGTGTGTATAAGTCTGACAATAATATTGCAGATGGCGCCAGACTAGATCCGGACAATCAACAGCTACTGCGCCGGTTAAAGGCCGGCGAGAATGTGCTTACAGGGGTGAGGCAAGAGAAAAATAATCTCCCAGATGCCAACACCCACCTGGGTGAGGAACTGAAGGATGTTCGAGCCCAGCTGTCTGACTCCGTTAAGGAGAATTGGCGGCTTCGTCGCGGCATTTATAGTAAGTGCTTGAGCGAACTTTTGAAAAGGAGAGTTCGGCGAGGAAGTCGATTAACAGAAATATGTCTGTAGGTATGCTCACAGGTCGTCCTATAGAGGAAATGCCCAGTTCAACGGGTGACCTACTTCCCGAGCTGCTGCAACTGCACGAATGAGTTCGACCGGTGATGAGAGGCGTCGCCCAGGCCTTGTGGCCATCCATCTCCCTACTCGAAGGCCTTGGAGAGCTTGCAGAGAAGCTTCAGGGAGCACGACGGCACTTCCGGCTATGGAAGATATCGGCCTGTCGTCAAGGCGCCAGGGAGGCCTGGGCCATGGTGAAGACGCGGTACACGAAGGCTGACCCAGACCACATGGCCGAGGTCAGACTTGTGGGGCCCGATGGGAAGGAGATCCCTGTGAGCTTAGTGTACGGCCAAGTAGAGTTGGCCGCAAAGTATTCCTAGCGGGACTGTAAACTAGACAGCCTATTAGATGGTATTGAAGAGGAATAAAATCAGTCAAGTTGACTATGTAATTTAAAATGACATGTAAAATGCCTTCTAGTCGGATTGTAGATCGTTTGTCGTAGCGGACCTTTTCGCTTCAACCTCGGGACCCGACAGTCCGGAGTGTGTCCGAATACCCTCACGGTTATGTAAGAACCGGGGCATGCATGGAGATCAGGCGTAGGGGTCATGAGTGCTTTATCAGACAAGTGCCCAACTAGTTATGTTATATTACATGGTTAGTAAGAAACATCTTCCAGGGAGAATAGTTCCGTTAGGGGTTCCTTTCCCTGGGAGGCATGCCCTAAAGTGCATGTCCGGACTGCGAAAAAAGCAGAAAAACATCTAGGGGCAGATAAATGAATAAGTAATAATTCGTCTTTTAGTTCATCGACCGAATATTCCCTTAAGAACGCTAGCTTTCGGCTTACCCAGTCTGAGGTACACGTCCGGCTGACCCGGCGGTAAAAATCGCAGAGGTGCTCCCTTTACCACCTAGCCGAACAATCGGGAACGTAGGGGCAAGCACAGGAGCCAGGCAACCCAGCTTGGCCAAAACTCAAGTCATATCGATGCATATAATGGTGAATAAAAGGTACATGCAGAAGTGTGACACATGTCTTGGGCATAAAGCCCATATAAATAAGCTTCTGTAAAAGAAGCCCCCGGGTATACTAAGCGCGGATAACGCGTCAAGTGTGTGCGAACAGTGCGCAAACGAGCCTCCAACGGCTTCAGAAAAAAGGAGGGAGAAGGAGAGAAATAAAAGACAGTTAAAGTATAAAATATAGACGGAGGAAGGAGACGAACTCAGAGTCCGGCGCTAGGCGTAGAATCTTCGGAGACGGGCCGCATTCCATGGGTTCAGCTCGAGTCGGTTATCCATGCGTTCCGGAGACGGTACGCTCCGCCGGTCAGGACTTGGTCGATGATGAAGGGACCCTCCCATTTGGGCTTGAGTTTGTCCTTTTTCTTGTCCGGCAGGCGTAGAACTAATTTGCCAACATTGTAAGTTTTGGCCCGTACTTCTCTGCTTTGGTATCTTCGAGCCTGCTGTTGATAGAATGTGGAACGGGCTTTTGCCATGTCACGCTCCTCCTCTAAGGCGTCCAAACTGTCCTGCTGATCGAGCTCGGCTTCTCTTTCTTCGTACATGTGCACGCGAGGTGAGTCATGAATTATGTCGCAGGGCAAAACTGCCTCTGCGCCGTACACCATAAAAAATGGTGTGAATCCGGTAGTGCGATTCGGCGTGGTCCGCAGCCCCCAGAGTACAGAGTCGAGATCGTCTACACAGTGCGTATTAGATTCCTTGAGGGACCGCACTAGTCTGGGTTTGATGCCGCTCATGATTAGACCATTTGCTCGCTCGACTTGATCGTTAGTTTGAGGGTGATAGACTGAAGCGTAGTCGAGCTTGATGCCCATGTTTTTGCACCAGAGTTTGACCTCGTCGGCCATGAAGTTCGTGCCATTATCAGTGATGATGCTATGGGGGACGCCGTAAGGGTGTACTACCCCTGATATGAAGTCTATCACCGGTCCGGATTCGGCCGTCTTAACGGGCTTTGCCTCTATCCATTTGGTGAATTTATCCACGATGACCAATAGGTATTTTTTCTTGTGGGTTCCACCTTTAAGGGGTCCAACCATATCAAGCCCCTAGACCACGAACGGCCAGGTGATGGGTATAGTTTTGAGGGCGGTAGGTGGCATGTGACTTTGATTAGCAAAGAGTTGGCATCCGACGCATCGTTGGACCAAGTCCTAAGCATCTGCCCGGGCCGTCGGCCAATAAAACCCTGTACGGAAGGCCTTGCCTACAAGGGCCCGGGCTGTGGCGTGGTGCCCGCCTAGTCCGGCATGAATTTCAGACAGAAGATTCCGCCCTTCTTCTTCGGAGATAAACCTTTGAAGGACTCCGGTTGTGCTTTTCTTATAGAGCTCTCCCTCATGGACCTTATAGGCTTTAGATCGCCGCACTATGCAGCGAGCCTCATTTTGGTCCTCGGGAAGTTCCTGCCTAGTTAGGTAGGATAGGAATGGTTCTGTCCACGGGGCAAAGACTGCCATTATTGTGTGGGCTGACGGTGTTATTTCGTTGGCAGAACCACCAACTATGTCAGAATATTCGGTGTGGTGTAGTGTGGTTGGGTCCGGGATGTTATTTCCGGACTCTCCCTCCCATAATATGGATGGCTTGAAAAGCCTCTCTAGGAAGATGTTGGGAGGGACGGCATCGTGCTTTGCGCCAATGCGTGCCAACATGTCTGCTGTCTGGTTGTTCTCCTGAGCTGACATTTTTAGGACGGCGTTGCGATAAGCTGCCATTTTTGGATCCTTTGGATCAAAGTCTCCATTTATTTGGGATATCGCGAGGTTTGAATCCCCGCGGACCTCTAGGCGCTGAATGCCCATGGAGACTGCCATCCGGAGACCATGTAGAAGGGCCTCGTATTCAGCTGCATTGTTGGAGTCCATGTACATTATCTGAAGTACGTATTGGACTGTATCTCCAATTGGGGACGTCAGAACGACGCCAACCCCCAGGCCAGCAAACATTTTGGAGCCGTCGAAGTGCATGATCCAGTTGGAATATGCGCCGTACTCTTTAGGGAGTTCGGCTTCAGTCCATTCGGCGACGAAGTCGGCCAAAACTTGTCACTTAATAGCTCGCCGTGGCTTGTAGGTTATGTCGAACGGAAGGAGCTCGATGGCCCATTTGGCAATCCGGCCCGTTGCGTCGCGGTTATTTATAATGTCATTAAGAGGTACTTCGGAGGCTACCGTTATCGCACACTCTTGGCAGTAGTGTCGCAGCTTCCAGGATGCCATGAACACCGCGTATGCTATCTTTTGATAGTGCATGTACCGTGACTTGCATGGAGTTAGGACAGTGGACACGTAGTAAACTGGTTTTTGGAGAGGGAACTTGTGTCCGTCCGTTTCTTGTTCGACAACGAGCACCGCGCTTACAACTTGATGGGTTGCCGCGATATATAATAGCATTGGTTCGCCCATGTTGGGCGCGGCCAGGACCGGATTTGTTGCCAATATGGCTTTGATTTCTTTGATTCCGGCCGTGGCGGCTTCCGTCCACTCGAAGTGTTCGGTGCGCCACAGGAGGCGATAAAGGGGTAATGCCTTTTCTCCTAAGCGGGAGATAAAGCGGCTTAGAGCCGCCACGCATCCAGTCAATTTTTGTATTTGTTTGAGGTCTTTTGGGATATCCAATTGTGACAGAGCTCGGATCTTGGCTGGGTTTGCTTCAATTCCTCTACCGGATACAATGAAGCCCAAGAGCTTTCCAGCTGGTACGCCGAAAACGCATTTTTCTGGGTTGAGCTTAATGTCATATGCTCAGAGATTGTCGAATGTGAGCCTCAAGTCGTCTACTAGAGTTTCGACATGCTTGGATTTGACGACCACATCATCTACGTATGCCTCCACTGTTTTGCCGATCTGGTTTGCCAGACATGTCTGAATCATGCGCTGATATGTTGCGCCGGCGTTTTTGAGCCCGAAGGGCGTTGTGTTGAAGCAGAATGGGCCGTATGGAGTGATGAATGCCGTTGCGGCTTGGTCAGGCTCTTCCATCTTAATTTGGTGGTAGCCAGAGTATGCGTCGAGGAAGCACAATGAATCATGTCCTGCGGTAGCGTCGATAATTTGATCGATGCGAGGAAGGGGGAAGGGATCCTTTGGGCAAGCCTTGTTAAGGTCCTTGAAATCGACACACACGCACCAGGATTTGTCCTTCTTTGGTACCATTACCAGGTTTGCTAGCTAGTCCGGATGTTTTATATCTCTAATGAATCCGGCTTCCAATAGTTTGGCTAGCTCCTCTCCCATGGCCTGTCTCTAAGGTTCGGAGAAACGCCGAAGAGCTTGTTTGACTGGCTTGAATCCATTTAGGATATTTAGGCTGTGCTCGGCTAGCCGGCGTGGGATTCCTGGCATGTCTGAGGGGTGCCAGGCAAAGATGTCCCAATTTTCGCGTAGGAATTCTTGTAGTGCGGCGTCTACATCAGGGTTTAATTGTGCCCCGATGGAGGCCGTTCTTGTAGGGTCCGTTGGATGGACTTGGAATTTGACTATTTCGTCCGCTGGTTTAAAAGAGGTGGACTTGGATCTCTTATCGAGTATCACATCATCCCTGTTCACCATGGAGCGCAGCGCAGTGAGTTCCTCGGCCGCTAGGGCTTCGGATAGTGCCTCAAGGGCAAGTGCGACTGTTTTATTTTCGGCGGGGAGTGCTATGTCCGGGTCACTAGCAAGAGTGATGATTCCCTTGGGTCTGGGCATTTTGATCTTCATGTACCCGTAATGGGGTATAGCTTGAAAAAGTGTGAATGCCTCTTGTCGTAATAGGGCGTGGTATCCGCTGCTGAACGGGGCCACTTGGAATGTGACCTCCTCGGACCTGTAATTATCCGCGTGCCGAACACCACATCTAGTGTGATTTTTCCTGTACAGCATGCTTCCCGACTGGGTATTATTCCTCTATAGGTTATGCTGCTTCACTCAGTGCGGCTCCAGTCTATTTCCATTTTTCGAAGGGTTTCCTCGTAAATGAGGTTTAATCTGCTGCCACCATCCATGAGTACCTTGGTAAGGCGAAAGCCGTCCACTATTGGACTAAGGACCAATGCGGCTGGTGCTCGGGCTGTTCGGAATTTAGGTTCATCACTGGCATTAAAGGTAATAGCCGTGTCACTCCATGGATTTATTATTGCTACCTGGTGGACTTCGGCAAGGCTGCGGAGTGTTCGTTTCCACATATTATTTGATGCGAAAGTTTCAAAGATTGTTAATACCGTACTGGTATTGCTGGGCTGGTGCTCTGGAGCTAGAAGCTCTTCGCCACTTTTGGCCACCTGCCGTGGTATCCAACATGCTCTAAGGCTATGAGTTGGCGTGGCGCCCTCTGTACTATGAATTTTGCAGGGTCCATTGAGCCATCTCTCCAGTACGGTTCCATGCCCTTTAGAGGGTTTTTGCTTTTTGGTATTTAACCCAGGTGCCTGGTAATGATGCACCCTTTTACTTTGGACTAGGGTTGTGTTCAAGGCCAGATTATACCAAAATTTGATTTCAGTTTTCCAGGCGCTCTCCATCGCACAATACTTTTGTACTATGGACGCCAAGTCAGCAAAGCGTGTAATTTCGCGACGACTTACGGCGTTGAGGATTCCTTCATCCATGCAATTAATGTAGAAGAGTGAAATTGCGTCCTCTTCACGGCAGTCCTTTATCCTGTTCATGACCAGGAGGAATCTGGCCCAGTAATGATGTACTGTTTCAGCGGGCTCTTGCCGGATTTGGGATAGATCGCTTATGTTTGGGTGGGTGGGTGGAGTTAAATTCCGAGCTCCGTACGATCTAAGACTCAGGGGCCACGAAGTTTCCGAACTTGGAAGCTTGGGTTCTTGGACGTTGTTCGATGAATCTAGCCTACTGCCTGACTTTAAGTTCAGGGCTTGAGTGGTGTTCTCCCCTCCGTGGGAATTCGGCATGGAGGGGTCAGGAATCCGGACATAGCTAGTCCTTAAGATAGAAGAAGGGTCGCCATATTGTTCCTCTACCACAGCAACGTGGTGGGTAGCCTGGGGAGAGTTAGTCTCTCTCAGATCGGTTTTAGGCCCAATCTGGTCGTAGTCTATAGCGAATCCCATGGCGGCAATGCGATCCAAGAGCTCATTTAAGAAAGAGAGCTCCATCGGATCTAGCTGCTCGGCGAGTTCCGAGTTGACGTGAAGATTGCTTTTGATGACCCGAGAAGTCATCGTCGGTGCGGCGGCCGAACAGGCGGTCATAAGAAAACCGCCTAGCCAGAGAGTTTGGCCGATGGCCAAAGCTCCTTTAGAAACGGTGCCGTATTTAAAGACGGGACGAGGCATCCTTCCTGATGGTGACGGCACAGAGGAACTCTCAATGAAAGCACCAATGTCGGTGTCAAAACCGGCGGATCTTGGGTAGGGGGTCCCGAACTATGCGTCTAGACGGATGGTAACAGGAGACAAGGGACACGATGTTTTTACCCAGGTTCGGGCCCTTTTGGTGGAGGTAAAACCCTACTCCTGCTTGATTAATATTGATGATATGGGTAGTACAAGAGTAGATCTACCACGAGATCGAAGAGGCTAAACCCTAGAAGCTAGCCTATGGTATGATTGTTGTTCGTCCTACGGATTAAAACCCTCCAGTTTATATAGACACCGGAGAGGGTTAGGGTTACACAGAGTTGGTTACAATGACAGGAGATCTACATATCCGTATCGCCAAGCTTGCTTTCCACGTCAAGGAAAGTCCCATCCGGACACGGGATGAAGTCTTCAATCTTGTATCTTCATAGTCCAGGAGTCTGGCCAACGGTGATAGTTCGGCTATCCGGACACCCCCTAATCCAGGACTCCCTTAGGCGGCAAGCGGCGCCGCCCGCGCTGCAACTACGGTCGGCACGCCATGGTGGCGCGCGCCGTCACCCCTGGAGTCCACGCCGCGGACTCCTCTCGCGAGCTTGCGCTGCACGCGGTGATGCCTCCAAGCACCTGGATCCGCTTCCCTTTGTTCCTCTCCACTGACATGCCACCGAGGGGGCCTCTCGAGCTTTGGTTGCAGCATGCCAACTGTGGTGCCCCGGCAACCGGAGCGGAGGTTGAGGTTGTTTTCCCGGGCAAGATCTTCATGACCCGAGGTTGGGGCGAGGTCGCCCGGGTCTGCCGAACGGGGGCACCCTCATGATCCATTTTGAATACAATGGCGCCTCCTTGTTGTCCTTCAAGGTCTTCGACACGGAAGGCCACCGCCTGGAGTGCTGCCCCGGAGGGGGCAGTCAGGACATCTATGCGGCGGGGGCTGGGCCCGCCGTCCACTTCTCCAGCGGCTCCTCCGGCGCTTGGGAGTCTAGCGACTCTCCCGAGCCCTTTGTGACTCCGGAGACGAGCGACGACAACTATGTACCCCCGAGCTCTCGCCGTGCCCGGAGCAAGGCGGCAGCATTGGGCCGTCATAGCCGCTGATCTGGATGGGGTTGGCGCCGGTCTCCCGTGGCCCAGTATTGATGATGGCGTTGGCCACGAAGGCGTGTAGTTAGGGCTCCTCAAAGTTCTCCTCTTTTGTTCCCTGCGAGGAATCGAAAAACAACCCGCGGGGGTGTGTAAAGGGTACATGATGTCTTTTGTTGATGTTATCCTTATTATGGAATCGTGTGAGTGCTTGTCCTGTCTTGGCTTGGTTCCCCCTTTCTAACCTCGCGACAACTTGGTGCTCTACGCTAACAGGTCCCAGTCCCCAGGCAGGCTGCAGCCGTCGCTGGTATGCCAGGTCGCGCTGCCGTGGTCAAGGCCCGGAGGTGAGCGGCCCGAGGTCCAGTAAGAGCCCCTGAGACGCGATGCTCAGGAGGTCCCCTTTAGCGTGCAAGCAACCGCCGAGAGGTGAGAAAGGAAGGCAACGTTGCCGCCACAGGGCCACATCAAGTGAGAATTTTGCATCGTAATGATTAGTTGTTCCAAGCACGAGACTTATTTCGGTGGTCCGGGGTCGTTCCCCAGTATTGCGCCAGACTTGTGCGTCGGCAGCCGTGGCGCAGCTAGGCTAGGCCCGTGCGAGCCTCCCCCTTCTTCCCCGCACTCTCCTTCGTGCTCTACATCCTCAGGTCCCGGCCCTCAAGCGAGCTCAGCCGCCGCTGGTATGCCAGGTCACGGTGCCGTGCTCAAGGCCAGGGGATGAGGGCAGGAGAGCCAGTAAGAGCTCCTGAGTCACAATACTCAGGAGCCCCCCTTTTAACGTGCAAGTGGATCGCATGGGAAAGAGAGGGAGCTCGTGGTGCCGCCCGCTGTAGACCTCAGGAGGTTCCTGCAAATCAGCACAAGAACGGCACGGGTTGCCATTATGATTGTCCGTCGACCATTGGTTGCTCTGAGAGAAGGGTGACGGCACTGAGGGCCTGGTGAGGTGACGCGCACGGGGTTGCCGCAGGCCAGAGCTTGACCGCTCAGATTTGTCAGCATTGCAGGGACGGACCCGTGCGCAAGTGCCATGCCAGCATGAGCAGATCCCGTGGTAGGTGGCAATCGAGCAGGTGATAATCACGGGTAGATCGGGCATGAAAGGCAAATCAGCTTAAGTAAATGCAGAATGGATACATGCCACTGGGTCAGACCGAAGCGGCTTGGGGATGATGCAGCTCGAGGGGCATCCCCAGCAAGGTAAACTAAAGACATAAAAAGAGATACATGCCGCAGGGATGGCCCCACGCGGCCTGGGAATAATGCAGCCCTGAGGGCGCTCCCAGCTGAAATGAACTTGGGGGATGTCACCTGGTTCCATTGTAGAGGGGGTGTTGGAGCAGCTGAAAATGCGAAGAGGCCGACCCTCACGAGCCACCGGGGCCCTGAGCCTCAGGAGGCTCTAGGGGTCCAGGTGGTTCCTTGAGGACCGTCTCCATCTCTGCTAGGGCCGCGTGGTGCCTGGCCTCCTGAGCTGCCAGGATGCTCCGCAGGTGACACTGGTAGGTGGCAGCCGCGTTCGGCAGGCCGAAAGGCATGCGAATGTAGCTGTGCGGCGGACCCTTGCAACGTCCCACGCGTGAAGGCCAGAAGCGCTCCTGATATGCGGCCTGGTTGAGCCCTGGGACGTCGATGCAGACGCGCAGCCCACCATCCTCGCCTGGATGGGGAGCCGCGTCGGGTAGGCGGCGATTGCCGCGCACGGCCCTTGCTTCCCGAAGCTCCTGAGTGGTCTTGGCAATGAACTCCTGAATGTTGGGCTTCCCATGCCATGTGCCTTCCTAAGGGAAATGTGCCGCGAATCACGCCTCCAAGTGGTGCCCGAGCGCCTCCCTCGTGATGTTGGCGAGGTCCGAGGCCCTCCAGAACAGAGCCCTCGAGCCCTGCCCGAGGAGGACTCCAGGTGCGCCTTCCTATGCGATGGAAGGAGGCGCCCCATGCATGGTGTTTCTCCTGCACACGCGGATACCGTTAGGCGGTACACTTGCGGCGCTCCGGCGAACCTGTACGTGGGATCCGACGACCGGCTATTTGAGGGAGATCGAACGAGGAGGAGACGATCCATGCGGACGCGTTGCCCCAACTCTTCTTCCGCTGCACAGCATTGAGTGTCTAGTGGTAACGATCTATGATCCATTCCCGTAGCATGTTCCTGGTTATTCTACGTGTACGAAAATTTTAATTTGCAGTCGACGCACCCTACCGTAGAACCCAACAGAAACTTGAGTTTTTAAATGGTTGTGAGGTACATATTGGGGCAGCGATCAGTACTATTTGTCTACTATTTGGTTAATCTCGGATGTCTACTATGAGTTTCATGTTGGGTGCAAACAAACATTAAAGGAGCCATTATCTGTATTTTTTAACTAAAGCTATTATCTGCCTGCTATCATTGGTTTTGGGTCTATCCACAGTTTGCTACCATCACTCTGGATTTGTGCATGCACTCCTTACATAATCTCACTATGTTTTATTCCTATGCATGTCAGTTATTATACACAATGGAACTGAACATGTAGAGCAAAAGAGACGAGCCTTGCGGGGCAATAAAATTTCATGCAGACGTCGTTCCATGGTGGGCTCAAAGGCAGCCCCCTCCACCCATTTCGGATTGTAATCAAGAGGAAGATAACTGTTCTGAGGGGGATTCAGAAGGAGAAGACCACTCCTATTTACCCCCTGAGGTCTTCGCTCTAACTTGGCATGCTGATGTTGGTAATATCATGCAGATGGTGCCTTGCATTGGTTACTTTATACATCAAATATGTCATCTGCTTAGTTTAGACATGCTTTGTGTGAATGCCATCTGTTTAGTTTCTTTATCATATATGTGAATCATGCAATGCCATCTTGTTTAGACATGCATCATATATGTGAATTTTTCAATGTCACCATGGTTAGCCAGTCAACTTATATGTGAATTATATCATGCCATCATTTTTTTATTGCGTGTCAAATTTGTCAACAATTTTAGTACATTCAATTACTCTTCCTATGCATCAGCCATTCGGCACGGTCACGGAAAAATCTGGAGGGGAAACAAGGTCTTTAGAGCAGACAATGCCATCTGACGAAGTGCATGTCTTGTTGGTTACGGATAGCTCCTCAGAGGAGGATTCGGAGACAGATGACCAGTCCTATTCCCCCCCCCCGAGGTGCATGCTCTAACTTGGCAGGGTTAAGTTGCTCATATCGTGCATATGGTATCTTGCATTGCCATGTCTGTCGGATATCGGGTTCCGGCAAAACCCTTGAGTTTTGAACACTGGGGTGCGCACGAAGATTTCCCCCTACCGAATCTCGCTCTCAGCCTCGCCGCGATCCCTAAGCTAGCTCAACGAACTCACAGCACAAGAGACACGAGATTTATACAGGTTCGGGCCACCATTGTGGTGTAATACCCTACTCCTGTGTGTGGTGTGGTGGATTGCCTCTTGGGCTGATGATGAATAGTACAAGGGAAGAACAGCCTCCTGAGGAGAGGTGTTCTTGAGCTGGTGTGGTTTCTCGGGGAGGAATTGATCGATCCCCTTCTACTGTGGTGGCTAGCCCTATTTATAGAGGCCCTGGTCCTCTCCCCAAATATTGAGTGGGAAGGGATCCAACAACGGCCAATTTGAAAGGGGACAACTAGTACAAGCTATCCTGACTAAAGGTGGTCTTCGCCTATCAAAGGCGCAGTGATGATGTCGTCTTGGGCTCCACGATGACCTCCCTCCTATCGTCCTGCTGGTCTTGGTCTTGTTGCACCGATATGGAAACCTTTGCCTGATGCCTCGGTACTCCGTGCCTGCGCTTGCCCCCTTAGCACCAAAGGGGAAACGAGGACACTGCGCGCGTTGGCACCCGCCTGGCCTTGGTCATCATGGCTTGCGTCACGGGAACCTCGCGAGCTACCCCTTTGATAACCCACAACTATAGGGGATCGCAACAGTTTTCGAGGGTAGAGTATTCAACCCAAATTTATTGATTCGACACAAGGGGAGCCAAAGAATATTCTCAAGTATTAGCAGCTGAGTTGTCAATTCAACCACACCTGGAAACTTAGTATCTGTAGCAAAGTGTTTAGTAGCAAAGTAATATGATAGTGGTGGTAACAGTAACAAAAGTAAAGACAGCAAAAGTAATGTTTTTGGTATTTTGTAGTGATTGTAACAGTGGCAACGGAAAAGTAAATAAGCGAGAACCAGTATATGGAAAACTCGTAGGCACCGGATTAGTGATGGATAATTATGCCGGATGCGGTTCGTCATCTAACAGTCATAACATAGGGTGACACAGAACTAGCTCCAATTCATCAATGTAATGTAGGCATGTATTCCGAATATAGTCATACGTGCTTATGGAAAAGAACTTGCATGACATCTTTTGTCCTACCCTCCCGTGGCAGCGGGGTCCTATTGGAAACTAAGGGATATTAAGGCCTCCTTTTAATAGAGAACCGGAACAAAGCATTAGCACATAGTGAATACATGAACTCCTCAAACTATGGTCATCACCGGGAGTGGTCCCGATTATCGTCACTTTGGGGTTGCCGGATCATAACACATAGTAGGTGACTATAGACTTGCAAGATAGGATCAAGAACTCACATATATTAATGAAAACATAATAGGTTCAGATCTGAAATCATGGCACTCGGGCCCTAATGACAAGCATTAAGCATAGCAAAGTCATAGCAACATCAATCTCAGAACATAGTGGATACTAGGGATCAAACCCTAACAAAACTAACTCGATTACATGATAAATCTCAACCAACCCATCACCGTCCAGCAAGCCTACGATGGAATTACTCACGCACGGTGATGAGTATCATGAAATTGGTGATGGAGGATGGTTGATGATGACGACGACGACGAATCCCCCTCTCCGAAGCCCTGAACGGACTCCAGATCAGCCCCCCCCCGAAAGAGATTAGGGCTTGGCGGCAGCTCCGTATCGTAAAGCCAATATATGGAGTTGGATTTGGCGTCGGAGGGTCTCCAGGGGGCCCACGAGGTAGGGGGGCGCGCCCAGGAGGGGGGGGGGCCCACCCTCGTGAACAGGGTGTGGGCCCCCTGGTCTTCATCTTTGGCGAGGATTTTTTATTATTTTTATAAGACATCCCATGGAGTTTCGGGTCATTCCGAGAACTTTTGTTTTCTGCACATAAAACAACATCATGGCAATTCTGCTGAAAACAGCATCAGTCCGGGTTAGTTCCATTCAAATCATACAAGTTAGAGTTCAAAACAAGGGCAAAAGTGTTTGGAAAAGTAGATACGACGGAGACGTATCAACTCCCCCAAGCTTAAACCCTTGCTTGTCCTCAAGCAATTCAGTTGACAAACTGAAAGAGAAAAAGAAAAACTTTTACAAACTCTGTTTGCTCTTGTTGTTGTAACATGAAAAGCCAGCATCCAAGTTTCAACAAATATTATGAACTAACCATACTCACAATAACACATAGGTCTCAGAATTACTCATATCAATAACATAATCAGCTAGCGAGCCATAACAAAACTCAGATGACAACACTTTCTCAAAATAATCATAACATGATATAACAAAATGGTATCTCGCTAGCCCTTTCTGAGACCGCAAAATATAAATGCAGAGCACCTCTAAAGATCAAGGACTAACTTAACACTGTAATTCATGGTAAAAGAGATCCAGTCAAGTCATACCCAATATAAACCAATTATAATGAATGCAAACGACAGTGTGCTCTCCAGCGGGTGCTTTTAATAAGAAGGGTGATGACTCAACATAAAAGTAAATAGATAAGCCCTTCACAGAGGGAAGCAGGGATTTGTAGAGGTGCCAGAGCTTGATTTTAAAATAGAGATTGAATAACATTTTGAGCGGCATACTTTTGCCGTCAACGCAACAACTATGAGATGGCTGTATATTCCATACTACATGCATTATAGGCAGTTCCCAAACAGAATGGTAAAGGTTTATACTCCCCCAACCACCAACAAGCATCAATCCATGGCTTGCTCAAAACAACGAGTGCCTCCAACATACAACAGCCCTAGGGGAGTTTTGTTTGATTATTTTGATTTGCTTTGATCTTTTTGTTTCATGGGACTGGGCATCCCGGTTACCGGCCCTTTCTCATGAATGAGGAGTGGAGTCCACTCCTCTTGAGAATAACCCACCTAGCATGGAAGATATAGGCAGCCCTAGTTGAAACATGAGCTGCTCGAGCATACAAAACAGAATTTCATTTGAAGGTTTAGAGTTTGGCACATACAAATTTACTTGAAACGGCAGGTAAATACTGCATATAGGTAGCACTACAAAAAAAGACACATCCATGACATTTTGGGCCGAACGAACTTTTTTTCTGTCATACATATGACACTTCTATGACGATAATTGTGACAAAACCCGGTATCATCATAGATGTGGTGGGCTCATACTTCTATGACAAAAAATCATGACAGAAAATGGGCTTTTCGTCCTGGGCGGGCCGGAGACGCAGCTGCATGACATTCTTTGGGCCGTCTATGACGGAAAAAACCATGGTAGAAGCGAGGGGGAGGAAAATTTCGGGGAGTTGCCGGTTATGGTGGGAGAGCGATGCGCGTTTCTCTCATACAGGTACGCGCGTGTGTGCGAGGCGTTGGCTCTAACTGAACCTGAGCGAGGCGTTGGCTCTAACTGAACCCGAGCGATTGCACTGCAGGCTACGCGTTACTGAACCCGAGCGATCGATCGATGGCTGTTAACTGAACTCGATGGAGCGATTCCTTCGCTACTGCTGCTAACTAAAGCCGATCGATTGGATGAATAGTGAGCGTTGCGGGGGGGGGGGGGTGTTTGGATGAACAGTGAGCGGTGGCGTTGCCTTTGGATGAACATGACCCCGTGGTGTGGAGGGCTGGATGAACAGTAGACGGTGGAGGGGTGGTTGAACAGGACCCCGTGGTGTGGAGGGCTGGATGAATAGTAGATGGTGGAGGGGTGCCCGTGGAGGGGTGGTTGAACAGTAGCCGGTGGAGTAGCGCGCGGTGGAGGCTGGATGAACAGGAGCCCATGGAGGCTGGAGGAGGTTGACGGTAGCCCGTGGAGGCTGGAGGAGGTTGATGGTGGAGATGAACAATATCCCGTGGAGTCCAGTTTTGCGGTACGCCACACCCCTCCCCCTGTTTCGACCGTACCGCTCCAACACAAGTCCGTTTCGTCCATTTTGTGGTACGCCACCCCCCTCCCGATCAACAGGACCCTCGTTTCGACCGTAGGAGGTCCGCTTCCTCCGTTTTGCGGTACGCCACACCCCTCCTGATCAACAGGACCCCCGTTTCGACCGTAGGAGGTCCGTTTCCTCCGTTTTGTGCTACGCCAGGCCCCTCCCGATCAACAGGACCCCGTTTCGAATGTGGCTGATCGAACACAAGGCCGTTTCCTTCGTTGTGCGGTACGCCAGGCCTCGTTTCCATCGTATGTTCCGTCCAAGCCCTCCCGATGAACACGACCACGCATTCCGTTCCGACCCAGCCGATTGGCTCCCCATGAACATGACGACGACGCTGTTTCTCCATTCCGACGCAGCCATGTACACGAGTCCTCGCCATACGTATGCGCGAGTAGGCGTTCGAGACCCCGCCCGTACGTACACATACGTGGCCGTATTTTCTTTCTTGCACCCTGGCCGCTGTACGTACGTGTACATGGTACGTGCACGCCTCTACTACGACACATGCGTGCCTCTACAACGACCAGTATGTACGTACACGTTCGCGACCAGAATGACAACGCTACGTACGCTTCGACCAGGTGGGTCCCGACTGTCAGGCACTTCCTTGCCTGCGAAGATGTAGCTGGTGGGTCCCAGTAGTCAGGGGGCGAATCATTTTTTTTGCCCAGACGCACTTCCTTGCGTGCGAAGATGTAGCTGGTGGGTCCCAGCAGTCAGGGGGTGAATCGTTTTTTTTTGCCCGGACACACTTCCTTGCATGCGAAGGTGTCGCTGGTGGGTCCCAGCGGTCAGGGGGCGAATCGTTTTGTTTTTTTGCCCAGACGCACTTCCTTGCATGCGAAGATGTAGCTGGTGGGTCCTAGCAGTCAGGGGGAAACGTTTTTTTTGCAAAATACAGTGGCCCGTCCGGTAGGTCCCAGCTGTCAGGTGGAGGAATCATTATTTTCCGCGTAATAAGGAGGCACTTCCTTGCTGCGGCCATGGACCCAGCTGTCAGCCTCTCCACGTACAGTCCACGTCCGATGGAAGTCGTTCCTTGACCACGTTGACCACGCCGCGCCGAGAGCACCAGAGCGGTCGACAACGGCGAGGCCTAGGAAAGGGACGACGGGGAGCCGGGGAAGACGCGACAGTGGAAGCTAGCGCGGAGAGGAGTATGAGGGTTTACTGGTTCGGCTGCGGTGTGAGGCTGCCGTCACTGCAGGGCCTGGCCAGTGGTGGGACTAGTAGGGGGTGGTGAGGCCTCCGCGGCAGCACAACCGGCCACGGGAGGCAGGAGCATGCGGCACGACCGGGCTGCTTTGGGCGGCTGGAGCAAGAAGACCAGAGGTTGAAGAAGCACTACGGCCGTTGGATGGACATCGTACGGTCACTGGAGCTAGAATCGTTCATATTGACTAAAGTTGACAAAGGCCCCCGTCCCAGTCAACTTAGTAGGCCCACAAGTCAGCCTCCCACCATGGTGCGTCCCAGCTAGCAAGGGAGTATTCATTTTTTTGTGTGTAATAAGGAGGCACTTCCGGTGGGTCCGAGCTGACAGCGCGGGGAACATTTTTTTTCATGAAATACGCTGGCCCGTCCGGTGGGTCCCAGCAGTCAGGGGGGAAACATTTTTTCGCGAAATAAGGTGGCCCATTCAGTGGGTCCCTGCTGTCAGGTGCAGGAATAATTATTTTGCGTGTAATAAGGAGGCACTTCCTTGCGGCCGCTTGGAGCCAGCTGTCAGCCTCTCCACGTGCAGTACTCTTTCGATGGAAGTCGGTCGTTGACCATGTTGACCATGCCGCGCGATAGCACCAGGGCGGTGGTCTGGACGACGGCGAGGCCTAGAAAGGGGACGATGCGGAGCCGGGGAAGACGCAGCTGTGGTAGCCCGCGCGGAGAGGAGTACGAGGGTTCACTGGTTCGGCTGCGGCGTGAGGCTGCCGTCGCCGTAGAATAACAGGGGGTGTGGGTGAGTAGAGGGATACCCTGGGCCAGCGGTGGGAGTAGTAGGGGGCGGTGAGGCCTCCACGGCATCACAGCCAGCCACGAGAGGCAAGAGCACGCGGCACGACCGGCGCTGCTTTGGGCGGCTGGAGCAAGAAGACCAGAGGTTGAAGAAGCACTATGGCCGTTGGATGGACATCGTATGGTCACTAGAGCTAGAATCGTTCATATTGACTAAGTTGACAAAGCCCTCCGTCCCCGTCAACTTAGTTGGCCCACAAGTCATCCTCCCATTATGGTGGGTCCCATCTAGCAGGGTGGGTATTCATTTTTTTTGTGCGTAATAAGGGGGCACTTCCTTGCGTGCGAAGATATAGCTGGTGGGTCCGACATGTCAGCGGGGGGAACATGTTTTCGCGAAATACAGAGGCCCTTCCGGTGGGTCCCAGCTGTCAGGTGGAGGAATCATTATTTTGCGCGTACAGTCCATGGCCTATGGATGTCGTTCGTTGACCACGTTGACCAGGCCGCGCCTAGAGCACCATGGCGGTGGACGACGGCGAGGCCTAGGAAGGGAACAACGCGGAGCTGGGGAAGACTCGGCAATGGTTGCCCATGCGGTGGGGAGTACGTGGGTTTACTGGTCCGACTGCCATCGCCAGAAAATAACAGGAGCTGTGGGTGAGTAGAGGAATGGCCTGGCCAGCAATGAAGCAGGGTGGGGCGGTGCGGCCTGTGCGGCAGTACAGCCGGCCATGGGAGGCGGGAGTAGGTAGTCCCACCGGAGCTGGTTTGGGCGGCTGGAGCAAGAAGATCGGATATTGAAGAAGCAACACGGCCGTTGGATTAACATCCAACGGACACTGCTGCTAGAATCGTTTGTGGACTTAAGTTGACAAAGCCAAAGTACACGTCAACCTAGTAGACCGACAGCCTCCAAATCTGTCCCAAACAGCATACAACCCAAAATTTCTAGCCGGATTCAAATTAATTTTAAATCTAAATATACCTTAATTTAAATTCAATGAAATTTTACCCGCACAAGAACAATGAAATTTAAAATATCAAAATCCGAAAGAAAACAATATTTGGGAACTAATTGCCTGTTTGCTGTATTTTTTTTAATTTTACAGCCCATTTATTATAACTTATAGCCCATTTCTTATTACTTATAGCCCATTTCTTATTACTTATAGCCCATTTCTTATTACTTATAGCCCATTTTCTGGGAAAAATGCACCCCTCCTCGTCTTGAAAGATTTCCGGCCCAGCAGGGCGTAGAAAAGCAAGTAGGCCTATGTTGGTTATTCTGCAAAAAACAAAATAGCTGGCTAGCCATTTTTTAGAAAGGAAAAAAACAAACTGGGCTGGTCATGTGCTAAACATATGAAATAAAAGCCTGGGCTAGACGGGCCACGGGTCCTGCACAACCCAGTTGATACCATTCTCCGTCCCGAAAAAATAAAATTACTGTGCGCGCTGCTGGGTCCCTACTGTCATCCTCACCATGTACAGTCATCTCCTTATTCCTCTCGGTTGTTGACCATGTTGACAACATCTGAGGGCGGCGCCGCGGCGAGCGCGGAGGACGATGGTGAGGCCTCGGACGGGAACAAACAGGAGCAGGGGAAGATCACAGCCAGCCGTGGGAGGCGGGAGCAAGCGGTCCCACCGGAGCGAGTTTGGCTTTGGCGGCTCGAGGAAGAAGAGACTGAAGAAACGCGACAGACGTTGAATGTCAATCGAACGGTCAAGGTTGGCACAATCATTTTTTGACTAAGCGGACATCAAGTAGCATACTTTTTTATATATAGGAAGAAAACTGCGAGGAAAATGCGTTCGTCTGCCGTCCTCCTCACAAGGAACATTCGACACATAAGTGACTAGCACCCTTGGTTTTCAACCGAGAGGTCTTGTGTTCGAGTCCTAGGAACTCTCAATTTTGTCCTCCTTCCTTCCTCGCAAAAAAGGGAAAAAAATCAAAGACTTGGGAAGGCGTACAGAACAAGCTAGTGTACCAGTATAGAGACGTTGCTGAGTTTTAGAAAAAAGAAAGACGTGCTCCTGTAGCTGGTTTGAATCCAAACCTAGACTATGACTATATATGGTGCTATGCTACTCTGCAAGTAATGAAACTGATATATCCAATGTTCGCTTCTCCTCTTCTCTACTTACTCTGCCTAGCATCAGAAGCTCGGGCCGCAGCAACCATGTCCGCTGGCTGCTCGTCCACCCGCTCTTCAGCAGGAAACAACCAGATATGCGCCAAGTCACCACCCGTACCATCGCCTGTGGGTCTCATCACACCCCCGCCGGCACGCGCACCGAAGCTGATTGCTCATCGCAACCCGCTGCCGTTGGTGTGGGCCACTATTGCAAATCACGCAGAGTCTCAACCACAATCCGCAACCCTGGCCGAGTCTTCTACAAATGCCCGAATCATCGGGTAATAATATGTTTAAGTGTTGTTCTGCTGCTTTCAGTTGCTGATTTTTTTAATAGTTTGGTTGATGATCTTCCAATTTGATTCGTGTAGAAAAGGGAAGATTCGTGTGATTTGTATTTCTGGGAAGTTGCTGATGTGGAGGAATGCAACTATGCTGATTATTTGGTTAGCCGAGGAATCCCAATACCAGCAAGTTGGGGTGTTGGACAAGTAACTGAAGGAACGACAGAAGAGGAAGATGCAGAGCGGAAGGTTAAAGATGCAGTTCCTCTGATCATGGCCAAGCAACAACTGCTGAACGACCTTGACAGCAATGAGGACATGAAAGAGCTTGTGAAGATAATGGGCAAAATTGATGTGCTCTGTAGGATGATGTCTCTTTATTTGCAGTGTATGTAGCACTCGTGATGTATTCAGTGGCTACGACATGAGCACTTTGCTGAAACTAGTAATGAATGAAACCGGTGTAGCAGGCTGGGCATAGTGTTGTGAACATCTAATGATTTCTATTAATGGAAATCAGGGGGTATCCCCTTTTGCTCATATAAATAAATAGATAGCAGAGGCCCTGTCGGGTCAGCTTTGTTCTCATTCGAAGACGTCGAGCAAATTGCAGTCCAACAGCAAACTATGTCATCAAATTTAAGTTTCACAGCCAAATATGAGTACAACTAAACAACAATGTCATCATGTTTTAGTTGTCATACAATCACCAAACACAAATCAGCATACATAACAAGTGATGTTCTCACAGCAAAATACTAAACAACATGTTCATCAGGTTTCAGTTACCATAGCAAACACAATTTCACATAGTATATAAAAAAACGTGTTGTGGTAGGCAAATACGATAAAAGCAATGTAATCATCATCCGCAGCAGCAGCATCAACATCTTTGCCATGTGTATCAGTCTGAATCGTAATTCCCCACGGTGTCATCTTCTTCTTCGTCCTCAACGTCCTCGAACGTTGGCTTCTTCTTGATCAACTCTTGTATGTCCACAACACGATAGGCAATCTTTTCGCCGGCGTCATTAACGTGATGGTTCTCAAAGATATTAGGAACATCTGTGTTATCTTGTACATCAGGAGTAGTGTAAGCATCATCTTGTTGTGCAACTTCATTAAACGAATTCCTCTGCTCAAACCTTTGCAATACTCTCCAGTCATCGCTACGTGCAAACGTGTCTTCCAAGAAAAATATATGTGTTGCTTGATTTGCCAAAATAAAAGGCTCGTTGGTCTGGTACGCCGCCTTGACATTGATGGATTTGAAATAATCATCAGCTCTGGGTTTTGCGATCCTGGAAAACAGGTTATACCAACGATAGCACAACAGAACCACACACCGATGATCCTCGAAACTGGAGATATACTGCAACTGAACAATGTCTGTTATGTTAGCATACATTTCAGTTGTCTCTTTGTCATACGTATTCGTGCTCATGATGGCACTGTTTTGTGTGTTCCTGCCTTCGTCTCGTGCAAGGGTGTTGTAGCGCACATCTCCAACAACGCAAGATTCATAATGTCTTACCCAAGTATCAGGACCCATTGCTAGTGAGTAAAGGGCATCATCAACTGCCTGCCCATCCTCCCGCATCTTCTTAACCTATGGTTAGAAAATAGACAAGCTGATCATCTTATGTACTCAATATATTAAAAAGCCTGATAGTGCACTTCAAAAGCTTACATGGTTCTTGAACCATTTCACAAATCCTGCCATAACCAGTTTGTCAATGTTTCTTGGATTTTGCGGCAGTAACTCCTCTTTGTACATGCTGCACAACATAGTGATCGCATCAAACATCTAAATATATAAGAATGTGCTGCAAGTTTAGTAGATTACGATGTATAAGCTGCAGTACTGCACTTACTTGATATAAGGTAGTATCTCAGGACAGTTATTCAACACATACCAAACCATTTTGTCCAAATCTTTAGGTTTGTCCTCTTGTCGACTCTTCCCTGTAACTCGAATAGAATAATCGAAAACATTGAGCCCAGGATTGTCTTCACCCACCTCTTTGCTAAGCTGATCAGCTGTTTCAATGTATTTTGAGCAGAATGTAGCAATGTAGCAATGTAGGCCTCTGCAATGGAACCCTCGGGTCTAGCTCTGTTCCTAACATAGCCCTTGAAAGTGCCTAGCTGCCTTTCAGTAGGGTACATCTAGCCATACTGTACTGGACCTCTAAGCAGTGCCTCATCAGGTAGATGAACAGCCAAATGCACCATCACATCAAAGAAGGCTGGAGGATATGTCTTCTCTAGGTTGCATAGGATAGTTGGTATCTTGTCTCTAAGATGCTGCAAAGCATCTATCCTGATATTTCTACTGCAGAGTTCCCTAAAGAATTGTCCCAACTCTGCAACTGCTCTGTATAAGTCAGGGCGGCCCAATCCTCTAAGGATAACAGGTAAAATTCTTTGAAGTAGGACGTGGCAGTTATGAGTTTTCAACCCTTGTATCTTGTTTCCATCTACACTGACTCTCCTTTCAGGGTTGGAAGCAAATCCATGTGGGAATCTCACATGTGACAGGACCTCGCAGAATTCTTTTCTTTTTACCTTGTCCAAGACGTACACAGCTGGTGCCATATCCCGTGGTTTACCTTCATCTTGCACCTGCAAATCCTTTCTGATACACAGGTGTGTCAAATAAATCCTAGATTTTAAGGTATCTTTCATCTTGCCTTCAATGTTAAGAAGTGTGCCGATAATGCTATCACATATATTTTTCTCGATGTGCATCACATCAAGATTATGCCGCAGATCCAAATCTTTCCAATACTCCAAGTCCCACAAAGTGGACCTGCGGGTAAACAATAATCTCTCTTCTACCGTGCCACGCTTCCTTTTCCCGCTACCATTACCAGGATGGTTTCCTGGTGTAATATGCCTGACCTTCTCTAATTCCACTTGCAACTCATCGGCGGTGAGCCTCTTTGGTGCATCACGATTTTCATGCTTTGCATTGAACACATGTCTTCGGTATTTTCTAGGATGCGGCTTGTCCTTGGCAAGTAAACGGCGGTGTCCAATGTAACATATCTTGCTAAGTATTGCGTATGATAGAGGACTCCTGTCACAACGAACACATGCATTGTAACCATGTGTCATTCGCCCTGACATAGTGCCGAAAGCCGGATAATCATGGATGCACCAAATTACAACAGCACCCAGAAAGAAACCAGCTGGTGGGCTGCTATATAGGTCTCGAGTGAGAACATCCTTCCATAGCTGTTGAAGTTCCTCCACAAGAGGCTCCATGAACAAATCAAAATCCTTTCCAGGACTTTTTGGACCTAGGATGGGCAAGGCCATCATGTAGTTTGATTCTTTGGTGCAGACATTTGGAGGCATGTTGTAAGGGATAACAAGCACTGGCCACATGCTATATGTGGCGCTCTGGTGGCCAAATGGGTTAAATCCATCTGAAGCTAAGCCAAGTCTAATGTTTCTCGGGTCAGCAGCAAACTCTTTGTGTTTATCATTGAAGCTTTTCCACTCACTACCATGAGATGGATGGCTCATTACATTCCGATCTCTGTACTCCTAGTTCCTAGAATGCCACAGTACATCCTCTCTTGTTTCAGCATCATGAAACAACCTCTGCAATCTTGGCGTAATTGGAAAATGTCTCAGAACATTATGAGGAACCCTCTTCACAGCATCGCCATCTTTCCATCTTGATGATTTGCATTTTGGGCATTCACTTAAGTTGGCATAATCCTTCCGGAACAGAACACAATTATTCTTACAAACATGGATCATATCATATCCAATTCCAACTGCACGAAGGAAATTCTTCATTTTACTGTAGGTGTGTGGCAGCTCAGACGCATCTGGGAAAGATTTGCGGAAAGCAGCCAACATCGCATCGAATGATTTGTTGGTCATCCGCTCAGATGTCTTCACCTGAAGAAAGGTGACCATAGCTGAGAATACTGACAGCTTATTTCCTGGGGTGACAGCAATGTTGCATTGTTCCAACATGCGGGCCCACCGTTTTTCTTCTACAGGTGAAAGTTCACGGAATGCACGAGCATTTCGTAGCATTGTTTCAATGTTGGTCAAACTCACTGGCTCCACCACCACCACCTCTTCCTCCTCTTCCACCTGAGCATCAGGCAGATCAAGATGGTGATCTGCTGCTTCCACGTTGTCAATAACATTGACGTTCAAAGCTTCACCATGATGAACCCACCTAGTATATGTGACCAACATCCCATGCAAGTGTAGATGATTTTGCATAGTTGACTGGGGTCTTGTAACTGAATTCCTACAACTGCTACACGGGTAGAGCACATCTAATTTCAGACCACCATAATCAGCTCTGATAAAGTTCATGAAGTTTTCAACCCCCTCGACATATGCAGCAGAGAATCTTCGAGCAGAAGTTATCCAAGTCCTGTCCATCTCTTAGACATACAAATTAGTTCTTCTACTAGATATTACAGGAAAAACATATATGCTTTTTTATGAAGTCCAGAAAAAAAATACCTAGGTCGATGTCTAAAGCTATGGCAAGATATTTGGACGAGCAGATCTAAGTAACGAAATATATGTAAAGCTAATTCAGCAAACATATTTGAGTGCTAAATTATGGCAGGCTGTTTCAGCAGTCAATGAGACCGAGCACACAACCATCGAACTATCGAAGGCCATCGCAGCAACAAAGATCGAGTATAAAACGGTGTAGAGCTGTTTCACCTAATAGATTGGCTACTAGACCATGGCAATCTACGTCACAATAAATATATGGCATCTCAGCTAAGCAGATTGAGTGCAGAACAGGGCAAGGAAGTTTCTTAAGCAGAGCATATTGACAGTAAACTACTTCGGCAAACAGTGAGATTAACAGCGTCTATCAGCTAACATTCAGCGCTACACCGACATGAACGGGGCCTCAGTCTAGAATGCACGTACCGTGGGAGAAGCTGACCGCCATGCATCTCCACACGAACGTCGTCAGCGGTGGCGGCGCTGACTGCCGTGCGCCTCCACAAGAACGTAGCCAGAGGTGGTGGCGCGGCTAGAGGATGGCAGTCTACAAGAGCGTATTGTGGGAGCGAGAGGATCGCCGTGCGTCCCCTCGACGAACCGCGGCGCCGACGTATCGGCGTGGCGGGGAGGGCGGCTTTGGCGGAGAGAATGGAGTGGAGGGGGGACGGGGGGAGGGGGGTTTGGGGAATATTTGGCCAAAGGGCGGTTGAATCGAATTTGGGGGGAATTTTTGTGTGTGTGGGGAGGGGGGGAGGATTTTCGCGCGGTGGGCGGGGGGAGTTTGGCGCATGGTCGGTTTCTCCAAGTGCAGTCCCACGTGTCAGTGAAGAGGCAAGCCGAAGCGCGTTCTGTTTGCGTGAGCTGTGTGCAGGACCGAACGTGTGTGGGGTGCAATGCGACAGCGACAGGAGTGTTGTGAGTGTACCACCTTTTTTCCTTTTAAACTAGGTGCTTTTCCCCCTCAAAAAAAATGTTGCTTCGCGCGATCCATCGATACTACTACTAGATCCGGTAATCCCGACTAAAACGGCACGGCTGAGTCTTTTCCCGCGCGATATGCTGGGAGGTTGGCTTAGTTGGGTTTTTTAGATTTATCTCGGTTCAATAAAAAGCAGAGTTGGTGATGATGGTGTGCCTGTCATCCTGCAATATAGGCCGTCCGATCTATATCTAACGGATAGGAAGGAAACTATGACAATTTAGCCGCACTCCTCTCCACATTTGCAGATAAGTCTTTGCCTCGTTCATCCTTTTCTCCCACAAGATCTTGATCTTCCCTGCAACGCACGGGCATCTTGCTAGTACTCCTACAATATGTATATTATTGTGAAAGTTCATATACACCGGCCGAGATTAATGCAAACACGACGGATTTTCATTACATTTCAAACTTTTATAAGACAAAAAATATAAAAGAAACCCGAACCTAAACCTATTCTACGGCGGCGACCGACGTCCTCCATCTGCGATCTCTATGTACGGGGGCGGGGTTCAAGACCCGTGAAGTGAAGGTGCGGTCTCCGGCGAGGAAGAGTAGAACACGGGATACGGACTGGCCAGTTGGCACACCATGCCCTGCCGCCTCCCATGCCCTACTCACCCTCGGAGGAGTCCCCGACCTCGGTGGTGCTGGACGTTGGACGGCGGCAAGTAGGATGCGTGGCTGACGATGCTCCCGTCGTCGGCCGCTAGCGTGGCCACCGCTAGTGCAGTCGTGTCCGTGTCCGGCTACGCCACTATTGCGTCGCGAGAGGCGACTTGAGCGAGGACAGCGACCTCGAGCTTCATCCCCGAAGACAAGCTCTCCCGTAGAGCGTTCGCACTTGCGGTCATGGCGATGTGGTGCCAGGTAGGAGGACGATGCGCTATGGTGTGGAGGTTAGCTGGGCGTTGCCGCTTTAAGTAGCGCATTTCGGTGAGGCCAAGCGTCCGGGTGCGTCATTAAGTCGCCGGAGTTGGTTCCTGGGGCACCGAGCCTCTTAACGACGACATACGAACGGGCGGCATGAATGTGGGCAGCTGGCGCCGGCTGGGAACGCATCGCGCGACGGCGCGAGGGACGAGGGCTTTGGTGTGCCAGGGCAGTCAGCTACGGTCATGGCAACGTTGGAGATGCCCTTTGCTCAAATGCGATCCCCACATGTCATTGAAAAAGCAAGATGACCCGGCATGGTCTCAGGTCCATAGGATGCAGTTGGCCGCGCTACACCACTCCACGGACGCGTCACGGCGCCCCATGCATCCTCGACGAGCCGGGTGTTGGGGTATGTTTGGATTGTGGCCAAAGTGCACCTTACCAAAATTTTGGTCATGACCCAAAGGTAGGGGTGGAAAGTGGTAGCGGATAATCCGAAATATCTGATATTCGTATCCGAGAAAATACCTATTCGTATCCGAAACATCCGCATCCGAACTAAAATGGAAATGAAAATTATCCGTATCCGAATTTATTAAACAAATACGAAATAAAATATGGTAGGACATTTTGACACAAATATGGATATGGAAGTGGATATATCCGTATCCGGATAAGATTATGGGAGGTAATTTTCAAAATTCTAGCCCCAATATTCCAATTATCCAACATAAAAGGCAAATTAGTGGTCAAATTTAACTCTTTGTATGATTAAACTTAGAAATTATTATGCACTACAATAGTATTTATTCATAAACCTATTTATCATTGGCTTATTGTATGGCACAAGTTGATTATTTCATGTCACATAGCTATTGACTAATTTACTTAAGCAATAAGTTGATATTATTCGTATCCGTTCCGAATAAAGAAAACATCCGCTATGTATCCATATTCGAATAACATCCGAGCCGCATTCGTATCCGATAACATCCGCATTCGGATTCATATTCGTTTCGAAAATATGAAAATGGAAGTGGTAAGAGCACTATCTGATCCGCATCCGATCCGTTTCCACCCCTACCCAAAGGTTGGTCTTTGTTTGGATGGTTGCCATTTCTTTGGCATGCCAATGAACTCTAGCCAACTCTAGTTCATTTTTCTTGCCAATGTCGGTCAAATCACGGGCAACCAATACCTCAACCAAAATTTTGGCTACCCAATGCTTTGATGGGGCAACCTTGGGCACAAATCAAACATACCGTTGGTCGTGCCACAGCACAAACGCCACCCTCGGCACACTGAAACCGACCGTGTCTATCGATGATATGAGCGTGTTGCTCACTGCGGTCGCCGTGTCCAGAGGCGGTGCTGGAGCTGCGCCCCGTTGTTGGCCCCAATGACCCACATGAACAGTTGTCGGTGGCGACGAGGTCGTGGGCCAGCTCCTCCATTGGACTAGTCTGCGCTATGTCGTCCTGACGGGTGTGCCCCACATGTCGGTTTCCCTGTTTTCCCGGCCATATTCGAGCGTCAGTGCTCTGCGTTGCGCATTTGGCCTTTCACTATGTAGGCCAAGCGAGACAACTTATTGTTTATTTGAGCCGTTTAAGTGTAATCATGTGGCGTTTGCTTATTTCTCATTCCTCTCCAACCCTCTTCTCCATCGATCATGTCGCCCTCCAGTCGAGTCCATCCTCCCGCATGCCTCATTTGAACATTCCGCCGAGTATCATTCGCATGTACCCACCCTAGTCCTCTTTCAGTAGATCTCCGGACCCCGAGATGAAATCGAGAGGGAACGAGTGGGGGCACGTGATACCTAAGGCGGATTCAAAATTTTGAACCGGTGATCATAGCATCCGCAAATCATATATAAAGGGTATTCAATGTTTGTTTCGTTTTTGAACGTACAATATACTCCCTCCTATCCTTTCTACCTTACATATAAGTTTTATGTGGAGTCAAAGTATCTCCACTATGATAAAAAAGGTATCAACATTCAAAAACGCCCAATCAATATTGTTAGATTCGTACGTACTCCTAGATTTGTACTCCAGATGGTTTCCAATTTGACTATTGACAAGATTAATAGTACTCCTTTCACATAGGTGAGTAAGTCATCTTAGGCTGGTCATAGTGGGGAGTAACATATAGTAGTATCATGCATATGATACTAGTATATGATACTACACCCATAGTGCATAGTATCATAAAGTAGTATCATAGATGGTCTTATTTATTGCCATGCATGACACATAGTAGCATTACATTTCTTATGATACGGTATCTACCTATGTTACTATGACCCTCTCTGTCTTCTTTAATTACCTGCCACATAAGCATGTTTGCGAGTCCCAAGTACATGATACTAGTTATGTTACCCCCACTATGGCCAGCCTTAGGCTGTGCACCGTGACCAAGGAGGAGGGGAAAACGAGAGACATTAATGTTTATTTGCTAACTAAAAGTATTGCATGCAATGAACTAACCACTGCATGTCATGTTTGATAGTCTCAGGTCATTAAAAGCATGCACACCCTCATCTCTTATTGGTTCATATCTCAAGAAACAAGAAGCAGGTAGAAGTTAATGCACTGCGCCTACGTGTTTTGGGATTATTTGGTTTTCGTAAGACGACTTACACACCTAGACGGAGGGAGTACATGAGATGTATAATGTGAAAATTATATCATTGGAAACTCCTTTCACATACGAAATTGACCATATGCTTTGTGTAAGTTGCATGTCATATATTATTACTCTAACATTTGGTCAAAGTTAGCCTCGAAAAACGCATTAGACCCTGTATGCTTTGTGTAAGTTGCATGTCATATATTATTACTATAACATTTGTGTAAGTTGCATGTCATATATTATTACTCTAACATTTGGTCAAAGTAGTATAGTGGAAGTGGATCCTCTGACGTAGGTATCTCTGCCTTACCCTCCCTTTCGGTCACTTACTGGCGGACCCCATGCTTGCTAGGCCCCGCATGTCAGTTACTCAATGGGTTCGGCCATGTCAGGGGATCCTCATCCGTAGTATACTCCCTCTGTTTTTATTTACTCCGCATAAAACGGAGGGAGTGGTGGTATAATAAATGACGTGGGCGGGGAAGGGGGAGGGACGTCGGTTTGCTCTCAACTGCGGTCCCACAAACGAGCAAAAACGCAAGACGAAGCGCGTTCCATTCGGTGAGCGACATGGAGGGTCCAGCGTGCCGGGCTGCAACGCGAACGCGACAAGAGCGATGTACAGTCAAACCGATTGACCGGTCGTCACCGGAACCACTATTCACACCAGAACCTTCACTGCTCGGCCTACGCCAGCCACTGCTCTAAAACCACACCAAATCTCCAGCCCATTCCCCCACCTTTCGATCCCCTAGCCCGCATCAAGCGTCCCCTAGTTCGCTGGAAAGCCATGGTGCGCTGCAAGATCACTTACTACAAGATGCTGACGCCGGAGCACCGCGCAGAAATGGCGGCGGCGGTCGGTGCCACAGACCTCCGTTCCCAAGCTCGCTTTGCGGCGGGCCAATCCCCGAGTTCTCTGGAGCCAAGCTATGAGGAGGAGGAAGCTGATCCAATGTTCACTGCTGAGTCGCGGCGCAGAAGGCCCCCGATGGGTATGAGATGATGGACGTCGACTTCGTGCCGGCGTCCGAGTCCCCCATGGTGCAGGCGGACCAGTGGTTCAACATGGCGATACTAAAGGAGGACCGGGAGGCAGAGGCTCAACTCGACGCGGAGCGCGCGCATGCCGCTGCCATCGAGGCTCTCCTACAGGCAGAACCGGATGTCGTGGATGTGAACCGGGCGGCGGAGGCTCAACTTGAGGCGGAGCGCGCGGATGTCGCTGCCATCAAGGCCCTCCTGCAGGAGGAACCGGACGCCCTGGACATGAACCGGGCGGCAGAGGCTCGACTCGACGCAAAGCACGCGGATGCCGCTCTCATCGACACCCTCCTGCAGGCGAAACTGGAAGTCCTGGACTTGAAATGGGCGGCGGAGGCTCGACTCGAAGCGAAGCGCGCAGATGCCGTTGCCATCGAGGCCCTCCTGCAGGCGGAACCGGACGTCCTCGACTTGAACCGGGCTGTGCTCTTGTCCGTGCAGAGCGCCCGCACGCTCCGCTTGAACGAGTAGCTGGAGGCCGAGGACAACCACGGTGCAGAGACACACGTCGGCAGCGACGGCTGGTTCGCGCCGGCAGCCAAAGACGACGAGGCCGTCTCTTTCCGCGAGCAGTGGTAGTTTTTCTTTATGTTGTTGTTTTTATTATTATGGATCTTTTGCTGTGTAAAAACATACTATTTGTTATGCAAGTCGCCTGACTTCGGTCAGTCTACCATTTCAGGCGGTTGGATGAATATCCTACGTCTCCTAACCCTTCTTTCCTTCTTCCTCACCTCTTCTTCTTCCCCAATAGACCACTGCATGGGCCGTACAGATACTCCGGTTGGATAAACATACTCTATGAACGAAAATTATGTGTCAGCGATAGGATGGCTGAGTTTGGTTAGTTCACATGCGACAACACATGTCAGTGAGGGTGCGTTCCCTTGGTTGGGTTTGCGGCGTGCAGGAGCGATTGTGTGAGGGTGTGGTGCGACCGCGGCATGCAGGAGCGACCGTGTGAGGGTGCCGTGCGACCGCGACAGCCGTGCACAAGTGACCTCCTTCTCATTTTGAAAACGTTAGGCAAGCTTGGCAAAAATGTGTGGCGAAGTTTGGCAATGCAAGGCCTAGACCCAAACAGGATAAGTACGTACGTACTAGGAGTACTAGTGTTAAAAAAGAAAGGCGGGGTTTTCCTTCGATACAAATCCTCGTTTCACGTGTCAATTAATGCGTATTTTTTTCTCGAAAGACCAAAGAGCTAACCAGCTCACTCCTCATCGCTTGATTAATGCAGCGCCATGCAAACGAACCTTCTCAATTCCGCATGCATGCAGGGATATTAATGTCCTTGGTTTCTAACCCCATCAATTTTTCCTCGATTAGTGTTAGTGGCCCTTTGCAAATTGTAATTTTAATATTACTGGCCTTGTGTACAAAAAAATGGAGGTAGTAACTATATTTGAATTCCTTGCCCATTGCGGTGACGTCGACGACTTTTTTTTGTGGTTTGGCGAAGTGCGTTTGACGGAGAACACCATTGAGGGAGACCACGGTAAGTCGTTCGCAAGTGCCGCCTGCAAGCCGAGACAACCGCCTTATTTGCATCCAGGAAGTCCTTTACTAGTACTACTACTAGGAGTACTAGTGCAGTGAGATGGTTTCTCGAAGAAGACGATGGAGAAGCGGAGTCAGCAAAGAGTGAAATGATAGTTGCTTCGTCCGTGCTTTGTGATTTGACGCCTCATTGCTTTGTGATTTGTGATAGAAGGGACAGGGTAGTAGACTCTGTGCTCTATACTGTACTACTCCTACATGCGTCCAAGCATGGGAGAAAGAGGAGAGACGTTTCATTTTTCTATTCCTTCAATCAATCAATCAGGGAGCTTTGGTTCCATCTTTTTGGCTTTGGCAACGCCGTCCACAATGGTTCCCATGATGCCAAAAGCTATTTTCACATTTGGCTACACATTGTGGATGCCCTTAACCGTACCACTTGGTTTTGCTCCTGTGTGCTATCTATACAAATCTCAATTATATTGATCTAAAAAATTCTAGAATCAAAGATTAGTAAAAAGGAGGTGATTTTGCCGCGCAGATGGCGGGGGAGGCTTCTTATTTTCTGAGGACGTTGTCCTGGCGGTTTGCTAACATGCGGTCCCATGTGTCAGTGCTTTACCAAGCTGATCCGCGTCCCACATGAGGCAGAACAACGACAGAAGCAACACGTGGTTAAGTTGAAGAAGATGAGGGAGAAGCGGATTCAGCAACGAGTGAAATGATGGTTGCTTCATCCCTCCAACTTCTTTTTTTAGCATTATTACTTTGTCCCTCCAACTTAACTGCGAGAAAGGTGCAGCATTGTGATTTGATGCCTCATTGCTCATTACTACGCCGACGCCATGACTGGGGTGCTTCACCCCGGCTGCTCTCACTGTATTCCGGTATGGCACGTGGACCCGGCAGCTTGATGTCCCACATGTCGGCGAAAGGGACTAGAAGATTTATGAAAGCGAGCGCTCCGCTCTTACGACGGAGGAGTAGACGACACGACGGCCCAGTGAACTGTCACTTGTACTGTATAGTACTATAGTTTTGCTGTTTCGCACGATCCATCGATACAAACCCGATTAAACAGGAAAGGGCGGGATTTTTCCCGTGCGGAAGATGATACTGGCCATACATTTCAAAGGCAATTTTAATGTATGCAAACTGAATAATTATAAGTAACAATATGATATCTAGTAAAACTAAAAACACATATGATTTATTGTGTTAGAGTGTAGTAGTAGTGTTGTATTGCATAGTCGTTAGATGTAACATCCGAGAACGTGTAGAGATGTAGTTTTGGAGGGCCTACAGAGAGAAAAGCGTAATACGGTCACCGAACTTCAGAATAAGCTGATTACGATCACTATATACGTTTTGCGGTGATTATCCGGTCACTTGCTCACAGTTCAGCATCAGATTGCACTCTGTTAACCGGCCAAATAGTCTGCGTGGCGCTATGTTGACTAGTTAAATTGACCATGTCCTTGTGGGTCCCACCTGTCAGTTCGCATAGGGAAAAGGTCAGATAAACACAAATTTACGCAGGCGCAACAAGGCTGCAACCTGTGCGCGGGAATCACCTGGTTGTGTATGTGTCTGTCAGGGCCTGATGTGTGCGCATGCATGTGTAGGTTGAGCACTTGAGCGTGAGAGTGTGTGTTGGTTGTGTGGTGTACTGGTGTGTGCATGCATGTGTGCGTGTGAGTGTTGCATGCGTGCGTGGCTGCGTGTGTACGTGTGAGTGTTGCGTGCATGCGTGGGTGCATGTGTTTGTGTGAGTGTTGCATGGATGGAGTTTGTGTGCATGCGTGCGTGTGTGTATAATCACCACACCTGCTCATGTGTGTTAAAACAGACGGCTCAGCATACCAATACAAGGCCATCTTGTCCGCTATGCCCGCGGTCATGACTTCGCACCACCGTCAAAATATTTTTTTGTCGTTTGTTTTCATTCTTACTAGCAAGATCCCGTGCGTTGCATGTAACATCAAGATGCATTTGTATGACTTGTTTATCTTCTGAGAGAAAAGGATGAACGAGGGAAGACCTTATTTGCAAATGTGGAGAGGTGTGTGGGTACCTTTTTGCAAAATTGCCATAGTTTCTGTCCTATCCGTCAGATATAAATCGGACGGCCTATATTGCAGGATGGCAGGCACACCATCATCACCAACTCTGTTTTTATAAGAGTGTATTTTATGTATTTTATAATAGTGTAGATGTAGAGTAGATACAAGTCGACAGGTGGGCACGATGTTAGTGAGATAATGTGATGCAACACTAGAGGTGCCACATGGAGCATTCAACTGGTCAACTAGTCATGTCATGAGCAAATACAAAGTTGTACGGTGAGCCCGTGACTGTATAATAACCACTAAACGTAAACGGTGACCGTAATGAGTGGATTATGAAGTCCAATGTATGTATCGTGCTTTCGCTTCAAATACAATGATTGTCATTGCATATATCGCGAGAGAAAGATGAAACATGCGTGAATTTTTTGGGGGCCTGTAATCGGTGGGCCTCGGGCCGTCGGATAAATGGGTCTACATGGGCCGTAATCGGGCGTAATTGGTATCGACCCAGCACGGTAACGGGCCGTTAACAGGAAGTAGGACTGCAAAAGCTTAATTCTGTCACAGGCATAATGGGTCGTTAATGGGCCAGAATATAGGACGGGCTGGACAGAAACGGGCCGACTCTTGCCATGGGCCGAATTTGGCCCATTAGGGTAACAGGCCAGTAACGGGCCGACTCTTGCCATGGGCCGAATTTGGCCCATTAGGGGAACATGCCAGTAACGGCCCGACTCTTGCCATGGGCCGAATTTGGCCCGTTAGGGGAACAGGCCAGTAACGGGCCGGAAGTAATCGAGGGACGAAAAGGAGCCCAAGAACGTATGGGCCGTCAATAGGCCGAAAGCTAACACGGGCTGGAAACGGCCCATGTAAATCACAGGCTGTTAAAGGGTACAAAGAAAATTACTATTCATTATGGGCTAGAGTCACCGTGGGCCTGTAAAGGGCCGAAAGATACGAAGGCCTCATATGGGCCGAAAGACGTCGTGGGCCATACATGGGCCGAAAGTGAAATGGGCTGGTGTTATATTCGATGGGCCACATGACGTTGTTGGGCTGATTTCCTTTAGTGCCTAACGGGCTGTAAAATGGGCTATTTGCGAAGAGACCATTAACAGGCTTTTCATGGGCCAGCCCATTAACTTTTGACCAAGTCAAATGGGCCGGCTTTGTAAGCTAAATGGGCCAGTGGTGGTCCGTGGCACGTGTCGACATATCATAGGCGCCTATCCGACCCACTGACGAGCTAACATGTGTTTCGTCCGGCCAATAAGAATTCTACACGTGGAAATTTCCGATTGGTCGGGGCTGTTAATGGGTTATCGGATCCAAAACCCGACCCGATAGCTTAACGGCGTTCCGTTATGGTGGATGCCACATGTTGGTCACCCTTGACGAAAGCACTTCTGTGACGCGCGATTTATCATCATGGAAGTGGACACTTCCGTGATGATAATTTTGGTAATGTCATGGAACACTTCTACGACAGCACAGGTATGACTATCTTGATTCTGTCATAAATTTGTCATGGATGTACATGCATCACAATAAAAGCGACCTACTGTGACAAACACGTATCATCACGGAAGTGTATTTTTTTTGTAGTGTAGGTATAGTGAACTCATATGGAACAACTTTGGGGTTTAAGGAGTTTGGATGCACAAGCAGTATTCCCGCTTAGTACAGGTGAAGGCTAGCAAAAGACTGGGAAGCGACCAACTGAGAGAGCGACAACAGTCGTAAACATGCATTAAAATTAATTCACATCAAGTACAAGCATGAGTAGGATATAATCTACCATGAACATAAATGTCATGAAGGCTATGTTGATTTGATTCAACTACATGCGTGAACATGTGCCAAGTCGAGTCACTTAATACATTCAAAGGAGGATACCATCCCATCATACCACATCATAATTATTCTAATAGCATGTTGGCACGCAAGGTAAACCATTATAACTCATAGCTAATCAAGCATGGCACAAGCAACTATAATCTCTAAATGTCATTGCAAATATGTTTACTTCATAATAGCTGACTCAGGAACAATGAACTCATCATATTTATAAAAACAAGAGAGGTCGAGTTCATACCAGCTTTTGCCATCTCAATCAGTCCATCATATATCATCATAATTGCCTTTCACTTGCACGACCGAACGATGTGTATAATAATAAGAGTGCACGTGCATTGGACTAAGCTCAAATCTGCAAGCATTTAACTCAAGAGAGAAGACAAGGCAATATGGGCTCTTGGTTAAATTAACAATGATGCATATAATAGCCACTTCAACAATTTAATCATGGTCTTCTCATACTGACCCCCAAAGAAAAGAAAAGAAATAAAAACTATTTACACGGGAAAGCTCCCAACAAGCAAAAGAAGAACGAGAAATATTTTTGGGTTTTCATTTTAATTTCTGCTACAAGCATGGAAATTAAACTAACTAATTTTTTTTCTTAAGATTTACCAAGCACACAAGAAGAAAACTAGAAAAAGAAATTTAAACTAGCATGGATATTGCAGAGAAAGAGTATGAGCACCGACATCTAGCAATGAGTGTGTGTGAACATGAATGTAATGTCTGTGGGAAATACGTACTGCCCCAAGCTTAGGCTTTTGGCCTAAGTTGGTCTATTGCCAGGGATAGCCTGGCGGATACCCGTAGGTGAAGCTGGGATCATACTGTGATGAAGAAGACTCTGACTGCCACTGGCCGGCAACCACCTCTGGATCCCAAGAATAAACAGACTGTCGTGGAGGCTCATCTTGTGGCTCCGGTTCTGGGGCTGGTGTAGGATTCCGATAGGCTTTAACGGCCGCCCACGGAACGATGTGAGGACCTGCAGACAAGTTAAACAAAGAGGGAGCAGGCAAAGTAATAGTCTCAGGGTGATGTTTATCAAAGTATAATTTAAATTTGAGCTCCCATTCACGACTCTTAACAAGAAAGTCATGCGCTAGCATACTCTTATAATATCAATAAGCACGGGGCAACGATGTTTCTTCTTTCTCCTCATGCCTAATAGGTATTTCAAAATGTTCAGCTAGGCGCGAAGCATAAATGCCTCCAAAGATAGGGCCCTTAGTACGGTTCAGACTTAACCGTCTAGCAACAATTCCACCCATACTCACAGAGTTATTTTGATACAGACCATGGAACAAAGTAATAATATCAGGAACACTAAGATTTCCACAGTTCCCGTGTCCAATCAAGCAACGACTAGCAAATAAATCAAAGTAGCGTAAAACAGGAAAATGTATGCTAGTAATCCTTGCATCAGAAACCTTCCTGGTTTCTCCCACAGTGATAGTGTTAACAAAAGCTTCTACTTCATTACGGTGTGGTTCATCCAAGGTGCCTTCAAAGGGTATTTTGCAAACCTCGCAAAATTCAGCTAATGGCATCTCCTTAACAATGTCATATAAATGAAACCCTACTGATGGAGGTGATTTCTTAGGGAAAAAGTAGAAGTTTTGCACAAAAGTATTTGTGAGCAAGAGATACTGATGACGTTGGTCGCGGAGGAAGTCAGTGAGACCAACATTCTCAATCAATAAATAGAAATCCTCATAAATCCCGGCTCTCCTCAGGAAGTCATCGGAAGACCATTCACACGGCCGGACCTCCGCGGTGCGAGGCAAATTAAATTTGGGCTTCTGCTCTTCTTCCTTTTGTTTTTCCTTCAAGCTATGGCTCGATGAGCCCCTCAAAAGTCTCTTCGTTATTTTCTGAAATAATCTGAAATTTTTAGTAACTTCAAATAAAAGTGAACCAACTTCAATAAAATTGATAGCAACAACTCCCACAAGTGCCTAGAGTCTATATCAAGCAATAGAACTACTTGGAACCATATAAATTTGACATGCAAGCTCAAGAACATGGTCACCTATGCAGCATAAATTTGTAATGAATAAAGCACTAGAACAAAAACTAATTGGACCAATGGAGGAGTCACATACCAAGGAACAATCTCCCCAAGCAGTTTTGCGAGAGGTGCTTTGAGCAAGGAGATCGAAAATCATAGCAACAGGGGCTGGAACTCGTGCTTGAGTTGGTTTTTCGTGTTTGTGTGAGGCAAAGGAAGAAGATGGGTGCAGGGATAAGTGGAGGAGGGCCACCGTGGGCCCATGAGGTAGGGGGCACACCCAGGGGGGTAGGGCGTGCCCTCCACCCTCGTGGCCAGGTGGCAGCTCCCCCCGCGGTAATTTTTGCACAGTAAATCCTCAAATATTCCCGGAAAATTCATATTAAATTGGCATGGCATTCTGAGGACTTTTATTTTAGGGATATTTTTATATTGCACGGATAAGTCAGGGAACAGACAGAAAAATACTATTTTACTTTATTTGTACTAAATTATAGAAAATATAAATAGGGTACAGAAGGTTGTGCTTCTAGTTTCATCCTTCTCGTGATCATCAAAATGAACCCACTAACAAGGTTGATCAAGTCTTGTTAACAAACTCATTCCGAATAACACGAAACCGGAGAAATTTCGAATAACACTAAGTTACCTCAATGGGGATATGAAAATCCCCAACAATAAGAATATCATACTTTTTCTTGACAGTAGGGAGAGGAAATTCAAAACCTCCAAATATAATCGATGGAATTTTTCCAATAGAGTTGATACTATAAACTTGAGGTTGTTTCCTCGGAAAGTGTACCGTGTGCTCATTACCATTAACATGAAAAGTGACATTGCCTTTGTTGCAATCAATAACAGCCCCTGCAGTATTAAGGAAAGGTCTTCCAAAAATAATAGACATACTATCATCCTCGGGAATATCAAGAATAACAAAGTCCGTTAAAATAGTAACGTTCGCAACTACAACAGGCACATCCTCACAAATACCGACATGTATAGCAGTTGATTTATCAACCATTTGCAGAGATATTTCAGTAGGTGTCAACTTATTCAAGTCAAGTCTACGAGATAAAGAGAGAGGCATAACACTAACAACGGCTCCAAGATCACATAAAGCAGTTTTAACATAATTTCTCTTAATGGAGCATGGTATAGTAGGTACTCTTGGATCTCCAAGTTTCTTTGGTATTCCACCCTTAAAAGTATAATTAGCAAGCAAGGTGGAAATTTCAGCTTCTGATATCTTTCTTTTGTTAGTAATGATATCCTTCATATACTTAGCATAAGGATTTGTTTTGAGCACATCAGTTAATCGCATACGCAAAAAGATGGGTCTAATCATTTCAGCAAAGCGCTCAAAATCCTCATCATCCTTTTTCTTGGATGGTTTCGGAGAAAAATGCATGGGTTTCTGAACCCATGGTTCCCTTTCTTTACCATGTTTCCTAGCAACAAAGTCTCTTTTATCATAACGTTGATTCTTTGCTTGTGGGTTATCAAGATCAACAGTAGGTTCAACTTCTACATCATTATCATTACTAGGTTGAGCATCATCATGAACATCATCATTAATATTTTCACTAGGTTCATGTTCATTACCAGATTGTGTTTCAGCATCAGACATAGAGATATCATTTGGATTCTCAGGTGGTTCAGCAATAGGTTCACTAGAAGTTTGCAAAGTCCTATCATTTTTCTTTTTCTTCCTTTTAGAAGAACTAGGTACATCAATATTATTTCTCTAAGAATCTTGCTCGATTCTCTTAGGGTGGCCTTCAGGATACAAAGGTTCCTGAGTCATTCTACCAGTTCTAGTAGCCACTCTAACAGCATAATCATTTTTCTTACTATTCATTTCATCAAGCACTTCTTTCTGAGCTTTAAGTACTTGTTCTACTTGAGTGGTAACCATAGAAGCATGTTTGCTAACAAGTTTAAGTTCACCTCTAATATTAGCCATAAAATCACCCAAGCGTTTAATCATAAAGGTATTCTGTTTTAATTGTCTACCAAAATAAGCACTGACTAGCAATTTTAGTAGGAGGGACTTCAGCGAATAAGGAATTGAGATCATATAGTTCTTCAACAGGAGGTAAATTAAGACCGTGTATTTCTTCAATAGGAGGTAAATTCTTAACATCTTCAGCTTTAATACCTTTTTCTTTCATAGATTTCTTTGCCTCTTGCATATCTTCGGGACTGAGAAATAGAACACCTCCCTTTTTCGGAGTTGGTTTAGGAATAGGCTCGGTAATTGGCTCTGGAGCTGGCTCAGGAGGTGGCTCGGGAGGTGCCTAATTATTTTCATTTGTCAACATATTATTCAATAGAATTTCAGCTTCATCCGGTGTTCTTTCCCTGAAAAGAGAACCAACACAACTATCCAGGTAATCTCTAGAAGCATCAGTTAGTCCATTATAAAAGATATTAAGTATTTCAGGTTTCTTAAGAGGATGGTCAGGCAAAGCATTAAGTAACTTGAGAAGCCTCCCCCAAGCTTGTGGGAGACTCTCTGCTTCAATTTGCACGAAGTTGTATATTTACCTCAAAGCAGCTTGTTTCTTATGAGCAGGGAAATATTTAGCAGAGAAATAATAAATCATTGTCAGGACCCCGACTCAATGCCACATTGATCTAGCATGTAACACTTCATATCACTTTGCGACCTCACGCACGGTATACCCACGGGTGTCGCCTTACCTTTGCCCGGGACCGTTTGCGCCTTTTGGCACACGTATATGACAGTGTCGCTAGCATCCATATGATAAGGAGCCCGGGCTGACATGGCTAGTCGTAAACCCAAAGTGGCACAAACTTACAAGGATAGGCATCCATGACCCAACATCGAACGTGTCGGTCATCAGCGAGTGAATCCAGGCTGTAGCACTGGGCTAGCAGGACTCCGGTGAACCGGGCTGTAGCGGGCTAACAGGACTCCGGTATTCGTCGCGTGACATTTCCCCGAAGGGACAGACACAGGAACGAAGAAGGACACATGCCGGCCAGCCTAAGTGTTCCGGAGCAGCAGCAAGCTACCATGGCTCAGTGGAAACACTAGGAGACATTTCCCGGTAAGAGAGGCTACTAAGGATAAACAACTAGATAGCCAGATCCCACACATACCAAGCATTTCAATAACATACACACAATATGCTCGATATGTGCAAATACAACATGGCATCACAACATGACTCTACGACTCAAGTAATTTATTCAATAGGCTCCGAGGAGCGAGATATTACAAACATGGGTCTCATGACCCAACATTCAGAGCATACAAATCAAGCACAAGCGGAAGCTATCATGTCTGAGTACAGACATCTATAAATGAAAAAGGCTGAGAAGCCTGACTATCTATCAGATCCTGCCGAGGGCACAAGATCGTAGCTGAGGTAACAAGCTAAACGTCGAAGTCCACGCGGTACTACTAGCGAGACCGAAGTCTCTCTGCAAAAACATAAAATAGGCAAACGTGAGTACAAATGTACCCATCAAGACTTACATCAGAACTATCTACATATGCATCATCATCAACAAAGGGGATGGTGGGGTTTAACTGCAGCAAGCCAGCTTTGACTCGGTGGCTATCCTAAACTACGACTGCAAGTAACTCTTTTGAGGTGGCGCACACGAGTCCACATATTCACCATATCAATACACCACTATGGATCCGCTCCCGTCTCCCTACGAGAACGCCATCCATAGCACTCACGCTTATCTTGCGTATTTTAGAGTATCCACTTTCACTTGTCTATGAACTGATATAAGCAACCCAGAAGTCCTTTTCCGCGGACACGGCTATTCGAATAGATAATGTTAACCCTGCAGGGGTGTACTTCTTCACACACGCTCTCACCACTTACCGCCGTTTACACGACATGTACTCGGCAACCTTCAAGCGGAAGCCCAACGTGGGTGTCAGCCACGGCCTACCTAAACACTCAAGTCTCTAGTCCAGGTTTATCGCCTATTCGGGTTCCATCCATGAGGAGATCCGGCCGGAGTTTCGCTCACAGCCCCAAACGATGTGAACAGGGTTCCGTGACACCAAACGGGCGCCCGGTATACCCGGCCACGTGCCTACCGCATCACAGCCCACCCCTCCGGTCAGCGCTACCCACGGCCTCCAGCATACTACAAACACCAGAAACTACTTGCAACTCCTGGACAGAGGACAAGGGTGATCAAGAAGCCGAGAGGGTCCATTGGTTTCGGGCCCAATGCGTGGTAGTAGCTGAATCATGGATCACAAACACAGAACTCAGTTCCTGAGGACGGCTGCAATGAGACAACCCACCATGTACTCCTACATGGCCTCTCACCGCTACCTTTACCAAATCGTATTCACACACTTAGCTCACACACAGTAGAACATGTTCACACTCCTCTGATTCATCCCCGATGAATCAGACCTGACTCAACTCTAAGCAGTAGCAGGCATGACAAACAAGCATGAATGAGTAGGCACAACAGGGCTCAAACAACTCCTACTCATGCTAGTGGGTTTCATCTATTTACTGTGGCAATGACAGGTCATGCAAAGGATAAAGGGGTTCAGCTACCGCAGCAAGTAACAGATGAATCGGTGTTGTCCTAATGCAGTAAAAGAGAGCAGGAGCGAGAGAGTGGGATTTTATCAGAATGAACAAGGGGGTTTTGCTTGCCTGGCACTTCTGAAGATAGCATTGAGTCTTCATCAGTGTCGACGATCACATCATCGGTATCACGTCTATCGAGAGGGGACAAATACCGGCAACACAGAAGGGAACACAATCAATGCAATGCACAATATGATGCATGATCATGACATGGCAAAATGAATGTGTTTTGGGCTAATGCATCTAGCAACAAGTTAAATGGGATTAGTTTGAATACAAGATTCAAATTCAAACTCCATATGTGATTATTTAAATGCCATTCACTTCATTTGTCCTAAACAGTAGTGATAAGTTGTTCTAACATGCATGGAAATGGTACAGATGGATTCCTTGAATTTTTCTGATAATTTTTCATATATATATTATTTAATTTGGAGTTACGGTTGAATTTCTATGATTTTTAGAAGTTTATACAATTTTCTGGAATTTCCTGAATTATTTTAAAACCAGAAAATGATTTATTGCGTCAGCACTAGGTCATGCTGATGTCAGCAGGTCAACTAGGCGGGTCCAGGTCAAACCTGACAGTGGGTCCCGCGTGTCAGTGACTCAGTTGGTTAACCGGGTTGATTAGGGTTAAACTAATACTAACAAAAATGTCAGCGGGGCTGGGCCCACATGTCAGTGGCTTAAATAATTAACTAAATTAATTAGTGTTAACTAATCTAACACCTAAACTAATTAACAGGGGCTGGCCCCACCTGTCATCGACCCAGGGGGGTTCCGCCGTGGTCAAGTGGGTCAACCCCACCGGCGACATGACGCCGGCAAGGCCAGATGCGGCGGCGGGCTTCGGAAATCGCCCTCAGGGCATCATTTCGAGCGCGGTTAGTTGCATTCAAACGCACGCAGTGGCACGCGTCGAACGGTGGTGGTGGCCGGACCTATGGTGGCTGGAGCCGACGACGGCGAGCTCCAAGGCGGCGGCCGGAGTTCGGGTGTGCTTGGAATCGGCGTTGTGGTGCACGGTGAGACGAACGGGTGGGCTAGATCGGCTCCTGGGAGCAGCGCGAGCGCGATGACATGCTCATGGGCAAGCTGGGCTTGCTCAAGCCATGGTGACGACTTCGCCGGCGGCGAGCACAACTCGGCTATGTGCATCTGTGGCTAGGGCGCGAAATCGACGCGGGGAGAAGAGGGGAATCGACCGGAGGCTCACAGGGGTTGCGACGGTGGCCTCGGGGAGCTCGGGGAGGCGTCAGGGAGGGCACACGGTCGCCGGCGATCTCGGCGGCCGAAGCTTGAAGAAGAGGTCGGGGAAGCCGCTGCAGGGCGCGTCCGCTCATGTGGCTTGGCGGGGACGGTGTAGAGGTCAGCGGCGGAGCTTCTGGAACTGGCGGAAGGGCGAGGGAGGGCTGGTGGCTGCGGCTATGGCGAACGGCGGCGACGGCGACTCTCGGGTGAGCTCGGGGAAGGGAGTCAGGGGAGGGAGAGAGGGTGCAGCGAGTGAGGGAGAGGTGAGAGGGGGTCGGGGAGGCGCGTGGCGTCACCGGGGCGTCGAGGAGGAAGCAGGAGGTGGCCAGGGGAAGCAGGAGGTGGCCGAGGCCTCTCGGGCGCGCGCCACGCCTCGGTCCTTCTGGCGAGGAGGAAGACGAAGTGGGCGCCAGGTAAGTGGGCGCCAGGTAAGTTAGGTAGGTGGCCTGGTGGCCTTCTCTCCCTTTCTTTTATTTCCTCTTTTCTATTTCTATTTTCTGTAGTTTGTTTTGATTTAGTTTTAGACACTAAATCATTTTTTTATAAATCCTGAGAATAATTGTGGACATTAACTGAATTATTACAGAGGCCCTCAACTATTTTCAGAATTGTTGGAGCATTTAAAAATATTAACAGTATTTAAATGCCCCAATTCAAATACAATATGGTTTAATCAAAAATCCAAAAATGTCTTGGAAAAATATCCATCATCTCTGGATATGGTTTTCACCCTTTTCCAGTAATCATGAACATTTTTGCAAACCAATTTGGGTTCTTTGAAAATATTTTGAAGTTGAACCTATTTGCAATGCTTTGGTGCTAGGGCTTGGTCATCCCCATTTCAAATTTCATAAAATTTAAACATGTTGCATGGATGCTAAAGCAAAAACAAACAAGGGCTGATCTGGGGCTGTGACAATCATATCCTGGGGACTACGCACACAACCAGGATCAAGAGAATTAAACCATATCTTAGCATCACACTTTAGTGAGAATGGAAATATTTTGAGTAAATAAAGGTAGCGTGATCTCTCATCATTAGTAAACAGGGCAGCTATATCATTTAACTTAGTAAGATGTGCCACAACAGTTTCAGATTCATAGCCATAGAAAGGATCAGATTCAACCAAAGTAATTATATCTGGATCAACAGAAAATTCATAATAATCCTTATCGGGAACACCGATAGGTGAAGTAGCAAAAGAAGGGTCGGGTCTCATTCTATCTCTAAGAGATTCTTTACTCCATTTAACTAGCAGCCTCGTAAGTTTGTATTTATCCTGGCAGGCAAAAATAGCTGCAGAAGATTCCTCATCAAAAAGATAACCCTCAGGAATAGCAGGCATATTTTCATCATCACACTCATCATCGTATTCAGATTCAATAATTTCTTTCTCTCCAACCCTAGCAATTTGTTCATCTAGAAATTCACCAAGGGATACAGTAGTATCAAGCATAGAAGTAGTTTCATCATAAGTATCATGCATAGCAGAAGTGGCATCATCAATAACATGCAACATATCAGAATTCATAGCAGTAGCAGGTTTAGGTGTCGCAAGCTTACTTATAACGGAAGGAGAATCTAGTGCAGAGCTAGATGGCAGTTCCTTACCTCCCCTCGGAGTTGAGGGCAAAATAGTAGTTCGATCGTCTTTCAAGTACTTCATAGTGTCCACCAGATATAAATCCCAAGTGACTCAAAGAATAGAGCTATGCTCCCCCGCAACGGCGCTAGAAAAAGGTCTTGATAACCCACAAGTATAGGGGATCGCAACAGTTTTCGAGGGTAGAGTATTCAACCCAAATTTATTGATTCGACACAAGGGGAGCCAAAGAATATTCTCAAGTATTAGTAGCTGAGTTGTCAATTCAACCACACCTGGAAACTTAGTATCTGCAGCAAAGTGTTTAGTAGCAAAGTAATATGACAGTGGTGGTAACAGTAACAAAAGTAAAGACATCAAAAGTAATGTTTTTGGTATTTTGTAGTGATTGTAACAATGGCAACGGAAAAGTAAATAAGCGAGAAACAGTATATGGAAAACTCGTAGACCCGGATTAGTGATGGATAATTATGCCGGATGTGGTTCGTCATGTAAGAGTCATAACATAGGGTGACACAGAACTAGCTCCAATTCATCAATGTAATGTAGGCATGTATTCCGAATATAGTCATACGTGCTTATGGAAAAGAACTTGCATGACATCTTTTGTCCTACCCTCCCGTGGCAGCGGGGTCCTATTGGAAACTAAGGGATATTAAGGCATCCTTTTAATAGAGAACCAGAACAAAGCATTAGCACATAGTGAATACATGAACTCCTCAAACTATGGTCATCACCGGGAGTGGTCCCGATTATTGTCACTTCGGGGTTGCCGAATCATAACAAATAGTAGGTGACTATAGACTTGCGAGATAGGATCAAGAACTCACATTTATTCATGAAAACATAATAGGTTCAGATCTGAAATCATGGCACTCAGGCCCTAGTGACAAGCATTAAGCATAGCAAAGTCATAGCAACATCAATCTTAGAACATAGTGGATACTAGGGATCAAACCCTAACAAAACTAACTCGATTACATGATAAATCTCATCCAACCCATCACCGTCCAGCAAGCCTACGATGGAATTACTCACGCATGGCGGTGATGGAGGATGGTTGATGATGACGACGACGATGAATCCCCCTCTCCGGAGCCCCGAACGGACTCCAGATCAGCCCTCCCGAGAGAGATTAGGGCTTGGCGGCGGCTCCATATCGTAAAACATGACTATTTCTTCTCTCTTATTTTTTTTCTCCCCGAAAGCCAATATATGGAGTTGGAGTTGGCGTCGGAGGGTCTCCAGGGGGCCCATGAGGTAGGGGGCGCGCCCAGGAGGGGGGCGCCCCCCCACCCTCGTGAACAGGGTGTGGGCCCCCCGGTCTTCATCTTTGGCGATGATTTTTTATTATTGTTTATAAGACATCCCGTGGAGTTTCAGGTCATTCCGAGAACTTTTATTTTCTGCACATAAAACAACATCATGGCAATTCTGCTGAATACAGCGTCAGTCCGGGTTAGTTCCATTCAAATCATACAAGTTAGAGTCCAAAACAAGGGCAAAAGTGTTTGGAAAAGTAGATACGACGGAGACGTATCACCCTTGCCTTGATCTCTCCGCCTCATCGCGAGCCTGCGTGGTGAGGCCGCTCCTGAGGAGGCCTTGTGTCGTCCACCCCGCGAGGCTTGGCCCCTCACGAAGGTCTTGAGTGTTGGTTGATGAAGACGGGCCATACTGGTCCACTGGTGGAGCCACGCCGCGGGCCACAGGCAGGCAAGTCTGGGGACCCCTGTTCCCAGAACACCGACAGTAGCCCCCGGGCCCAAGGCACGCTCGGACTTCGCTTAGCAGTGAAGCCAAAGGGCAAGTGTGGAGCGCCGCGGGCCCCAACAGCCTGCGGCCTTGGTCGACACGTGGCGACTGATTGGACGTGGGCGTCCTTGCTTCCCCGCGCTGCCTCGGCAACTGCCCGACTTGATGAGTCCCTGCTGCATGCAAAAAAGGGTTATCGTTACCTGCAATCTTGGAGGTCGAGGGTGGCCTCCCTTGGGCTATAAATGAGGGGGGGGTGAGAGCCCCCGTCGCCCATCTCCTCTTACTCCGCCTGCTTCTTATTTCCTGCTCCATCTCCAGTCTTGACACCAATGGCGCCGATCCGTAGATTCTCAGCCGAAGAGACGGGGAAGGATCCCCGGGACGGACCCGATCCGCTTCCGCCGAAGAAGAGGCTGGTCCACCACCGCCTCGGCGAGGTCATGAGGCTGGAGATGATAAGGCCTTGGTGCGAGTGGCCACCTCCTAGATACCCGCTACTCTAATGGGCCCCAGCCAAGGGCTCCAGAGAAAGGGGCGGCGAGCGGCGCCACCCGCACCGCAGCCGCGGTCGGCACGCCATGGTGGCACGCTCCATCGCCCCTGGAGTCCATGCTGCGGACTCCTCTCACGAGCTCGTGCTGCACGCGGCGATGCCTCCAAGCACCTGGATCCGCTTCCCTTCGGTCTTCTCCACCGAGATGCCACCAAGGGGGCCTCTCGAGCTTTGGCTGCAGCACGCCAACTGTGGTGCCCCGGCGACCAGAGCGTTGGTTGAGGTCGTTCCCTTGGGCAAGATCTTCATGACCCGAGGCTGGGGCGAGGCCACCTGGGTCTGCCGAACAGGGGGTGCCCTCGTGATCCATTTTGAATACAATGGCGCCTCCTTGTTGCCCTTCATGGTCTTCAACGCGGAAGGCTGCCGCCTGGACTGCTGCCCCAGAGGGGGCAGTCAGGACATCGACGCGGCGGGGGCTGGGCCCATTGTCTGCTTCTCCAGCGGCTCCTCCGACGGCAGCAGCAACACTTAGGAGTCTAGCGACTCTCCCAAGCCCTTCGCGACTCTGGAGACGAGCGACGACAGCTATGTACACCCGAGCTCCCACCGTGCCCAGAGCAAGGCGGTAGCATCGGGCCGTCGCAGCCGCTGATCTAGATGAGGTTGGCGCCGGTATCCCATGGCCCACTATTGATGATGGCGTCGGCCACGAAGGCGCGTGTAGTTAGGGCTCCTCAAAGTTCTTCTCTTTTGTTCCCTGCTAGGAATCGAAAAACAACCCGCGGGGGTGTGTAAAGGGTCCGCGATGTCTTTTGTTTATGTTATCCTTATTATGGAATCATGTGAGTGCTTGTCCTGTCTTGGCTTGGTTCCCCCTTTCTAACCTCGCAACAACTTGGTGCTCTGCGCTGACAGGTCTCGGTCCCCAGGCAGGCTGCAGCCGTCGCTGATATGCCAGGTCGTGATACCGTGGTCAAGGCCAGGAGGTGAGCGGCCCGAGGTCCAATAAGAGCCCCTGAGGCGTGATGCTCAGGAGGTCCCTTTTAGCGTGCAAGCAGCCACCGAGAGGTGAGAAAGGAAGGCAATGTTGCCGCCACAGGGCCGCATCAATTAGAATTTCGCATCATAATGATTAGTTGTTCCAAGCGCGAGACTTCTCTCGGTGGTCCGGGGTCGTTCCCCTGCGTTGCGCCAGACTTGTGCGTCGGCAGCCATGGTGCAGCTAGGCTAGGCCCGTGCGATCCTCCCCCTTCTTCCCCACACTCTCCTTCATGCTCTACGTCCTCAGGTCCCGGCCCTCAAGCTATCTCAGCCGCTGCTAGTATGCCAGGTCGCGGTGCCGTGGTCAAGGCAAGGGGGTGAGGGCTGGAGAGCCAGTAAGAGCTCCTGAGTCGCGATGCTCAGGTGCCCCCCTTTTAACGCGCAAGTGGATCACATGGGAAAGAGAGGGAGCTCGTGGTGCCACCCGTTGTAGACCTCAGGAGGTTCCTGCAAATCAGCACGAGAATGGCACGGGTTGCCATTATGATTGCTGGCCGGCCATTGGTTGCTCCGAGAGAAGGGTGAGGGCACTGAGGGCCTGGTGAGGTGACGCGCGCGGGGTTGCCATGGGCCAGAGCTCAACCGCTCAGATTTGTCAGCGTTGCAGGGACGGACCCGTGCGCAAGTGTCGTGCCAGCGTGAGCAGCTCCCGTGGTACGTGGAAATCGAGCAAGTGATAATCACGGGTAGATCGGGCATGAAAGGCAAATCAGCTTAAGTAAATGCAGAATGGATACATGCCACTGGGTCAGACCCAAGCGGCTTGGGGATGATGCAGCCCAAGGGGCGTCCCCAGCAAGGTAAGCTAAAGACATAAAAAGAGATACATGCCGCAGGGACGGACCCACGCGGCCTGGGAATAATGCATCCCTGAGGGCGCTCCCAGCTGAAATGAACTTGGGGGATGTCACCTGGTTCCATTGTAGAGGGGGTGTTGGAGCAGCTGAAGATGCGCGGTGAAGAGGCCGACCCTCACGAGCCACCAGGGCCCTGAGCCTCAGGAGGCTCTAGGGGTCCAGGTGGTTCCTTGAGGACCGTCTCCATCTCTGTTAGGACCGCTTGGTGCTTGGCCTCCTGACCCACCAGGATGCTCCGCAGGTGACGCTGGTAGGTGGCAGCCGCATTGAGCAGGCTGAAAGGCATGCGAACGTAGCTGTGCGGCGGACCCTCGCAGCGTCCAATGCGCGAAGGCCAGAAGCGCTCCTCAGATGTGGCCCGGTTGAGCCCTGGGACGTCGATGCAGACACGCATCCCACCATCCTCGCCTGGATGGGGAGCCGCGCCGGGTAGGCGGCGATTGCCGCGCACGGCCCTTGCTTCCTGAAGCTGTTGAGTGGCTTGGCAATGAACTCTTGAACGTTGGGATTCCCATGCCCTGTGCCTTCCTAAGGGAAACGTGCCGCGAAGCACGCCTCCAAGTGGTGCCCGAGCGCCTCCCTCGTGATGTTGGCTAGGGTCCGAGGCCCTCCAGAAGAGAGCCCCCGAGCCCTGCCCGAAGAGGGCGCCGGGCGCACCTTCCTATGTGATGGAAGGAGGCGCCCCATGCACGGGCGCTGATACTGACGCGGCACCACCCGAGTTGCCGACCTCTTGAGGCCGTTTGCGGAGCGGTTGCTTCTTCTTCTTGGGGATGGCCTGAGAAGGATTCTCGCCTTTGCTGTCCGGGTCCTCGATTGATGGAGCTTGGAAGGCACGCTCGAGGGAGCACACCGCATCTCTCTCTTCGCAGGGCACCGTGATGATTCTGCCACTTCCTGGCATCTTGAGGACGTTGTAGCCATGGTGGGTCACCGCCATGAACTTGGCCAGGGCCGGATACCCGAGGATGGCATTGTACGACAGGTGGATGTGGGCGACGTCGAAGTCGATGAGCTTGGTGCGGTAGTCATCGCGCTGTCCGAAGGTGACAGGGAGGCAGACCTGCCCTATCGGGGTGGTGGAACCGTCAGTAACTCCTGAGAAAGGCTTGGTAGGCTGGAGCTGATCATATGGCACCTGAAGGTTGTCGAACATCTCAACGGACAGGAAGTTAAGCCCTGCGCCGCCATCGATGAGGGTCTTGGTGACTTGCATGTTGCTGATGATCGGGGAACAAAGCATCGGGAGGACGCCAGCAATAGCCGCGCACTTGAGTTGATCGGCCGAGCTGAAGGTGATGGCGCACTTGGACCACCTGAGCGGGCGTGTGGCCTCGAGCCTGCGGAGGACTGCATTCACCTCGCTAGCAAACTGCTTGAAGATGCGCTGAGAGGCTGGGGCCTGAGCTCCGCCCAAGATGCAAGCAATTATACGAGGCTCCTGGAAGCCCCCAACCCCCTCGTCTTGATGATGGTCGTCATTCCTCCTTGGTGGTTGCCACGTCTTGAGCTTGTACTGGTTTTCCTCGAAGAGGAGAGGGTGATGCAACAATAGTAGCGTAAGTATTTCCCTCAGTTTTTGAGAACCAAGGTATCAATCCAGTAGGAGGCTCCTCAAAAGTCCCACGCACCTACACAAACAAACTGAGAACTCACAACCAACGCAATAAAGGGGTTGTCAATCCCTTCACGGCCACTTGCGAAAGTGAGATCTAATAAAGATAGTAAGATAAGATAAATATATTTTTGGTATTTTATAATATAGATGCAAAAAGTAAAGATGCAAATAAAAGTAGATTGGAAGCAAATATGATAAGAGATAGACCCGGGGGCCATAGGTTTCACTAGTGGCTTCTCTCAAGATAGCATAAGTATTACGGTGGGTGAACAAATTACTGTCGAGCAATTGATAGAAAAGCAAATAATTATGAGATTATCTAGGCATGATCATGTATATAGGCATCACGTCTGCAACAAGTAGACCGACTCCTGCCTGCATCTACTACTATTACTCAACACATCGACCGACTCCTGCCTGCATCTAGAGTATTAAGTTCATAAGAATAGAGTAACACATTAAGCAAGATGACATGATGTAGAGGGATAAACTCAAGCAATATGATATAAACCCCATCTTGTTATCCTCGATGGCAACAATACAATACGTGCCTTGCAACCCTTTCTGTCAATGGGTAAGGACACCGCAAGATTGAACCCAAAGCTAAGCACTTCTTCCATGGCAAGAAAGATCAATCTAGTAGGCCAAACCAAACCGATAATTTGAAGAGACTTGCAAAGATAACTCAATCACACATACAAGAATTCAGAGAAGATTCAAATATTATTCATAGATAAACTTGATCATAAACCCACAATTCATCGGATCTCGACAAACACACCGCAAAAAGGGTTTACATCGAATAGATCTCCACAAGAGAGGGGGAGAACATTGTATTGAGATCCAAAAAGAGAGAAGAAGCCATCTAGCTAATAACTATGGACCCGTAGGTCTGTGGTAAACTACTCACAACTCATCGGAGGGGCAAGGATGTTGATGTAGAAGCCCTCCATGGTCGATTCCCCCTTCGGCAAAATGCCGGCGAAGGCTCCAAGATGAGATCTCGCGGATACAGAAGGTTATGGTGGTGGAAATTGTGTTTCTTCTGCCCCTGGATGTTTTCAGGGTACGTAGGCTTATATAGGAGGAAGAAGTACGTCGGTGGACGCCCGAGGGGCCCACGAGACAGGGGGCACGCCCTATAGGGGGGGCGCCCTCCTATCTCGTGGGAGCCTCGGCTGCTTCTTGACTTGCACTCCAAGTCCTCTAGATCACGTTCGTTCCAAAAATCATGCTCCCGAAGGTTTCATTCCGTTTGGACTCCGTTTGATATACCTTTTCTTCGAAATATTGAAATAGGCAAAAAAAACAGCAATATGGGTTGGGCCTCCGGTTAGTAGGTTAGTCCCAAAAATGATATAAATGTGTAAAATAAAGCCCATAAACATCCAAAAGGGGTAATATAATAGCATGGAACAATAAAAAATTATAGATACGTTGGAGACGTATCAAGCATCCCCAAGCTTAATTCCTGCTCGTCCTCTAGTAGGTAAATGATAAAAAGAGAATTTTTGATGTGGAATGCTACCTAGCATAATTCTTAACGTAATTTTCTTTATTGTGGCATGAATGTTCAGATCCAAATGATTCAAAATAAAAGTTCATAATGATAAATGAAATAGTAACACTTCAAGCATACTAATCAAAGTAATCATGTCTTCTCAAGATAACATGGCAAAAGAAAGTTCATCCCTACAAAATCATATAGTTAGGCTATGTTTCATTTTCGTCACACAAAGATGTTCCCAACTTCTATACCCCCGATGACAAGCCAAGCGATTGTTTCATACTTAAATAATCTCAAACTTTTTCAACCTTCACGCAATACAGGAGCGTGAGCCATGGATATAGCACTATGGGTGGAATAGAATATGATGATGGGGATTGTGTGGAGAAGACAAAAAAAGAGAAAGTCTCACATTGACGGGGATAATCAACGGGCTATGGATATTCCCATCAATTTAAGTCAACATGAGGAGTAGGGATTGCCATGCAACGGATGCACTAGAGCTATAAATAAATGCTCAACAAAATAAAACTAGTGGGTGTGCATCCAACTTGCTTGCTCACGAAGACCTAGGGCATTTGAGGAAGCCCATCGTAGGAATATACAAGCCAAGTTCTATAATGAAAAATTCCCACTAGTATGAAAAAGACAACTTATGAGACTCACTATATGAAAAACATGGCGCTACTTTGAAGCACAATATATCAGACTCACTACATGAAGAACAAAGTGCTACTTTGAAGCACAAGTGTGGAAAAAGAGATAGTAACATTGCCCTTTTTATTTATTTTCTTTTTCTTGGCCTTTTTTTGGACTTTCTTCTTTTTTTCTTCTTTGGGCAATGCTCTAATAATGATGATCATCACACTTCTATTGATTACAACTTATGAATTACAACTCGAAACTAGAACAAGATATGACTCTATATGAATGCCTCCGGCGGTGTACCGAGATGATGCAATGAATCAAGAGTGACATGTATGAAAATAATACATGGTGGCTTTGCCACAAATACGATGTCAACTACATGATCATGCAATGGCAATACGACAAAAGTAAAGTATGTCATGATGATGATAAACGGGACGGTTGAAAGTTGCATGGCAATATATCTCAGAATGGCTATGGAAATGGCATAATAGGTAGGTATGGTGGCTGTTTTGAGGAAGATATAAGGAGGTTTATGTGTGATAGAGCATATCGTATCACGGGGTTTGGATGCACCGGCAAAGCTTGCACCAACTCTCAAGGTGAGAAAGGGCAATGCACGGTACCAAAGAGGCTAGCAATGGTGGAAAGGTAAAAGTGCGTATAATCCATGGACTCAACATTAGTCAAAAGAACTCATATACTTATTGCAAAAATTTAGAAGTCATCAAAAATCAAGTACTACGTGCATGCTCCTAGGGGGATAGATTGGTAGGAAAATACCATAGCTCGTCCCCGACCGCCACTCATAAGGATGCACAAGCCAGGTACACTTAATGTTTCAAATTTGTTACACAACTTTAACCATGCGTGCATGCTACGGGACTTGCTAACTTCAACACAAGCATTCTTTAAATTCGTAATCACCCAACTAGCATGACTTTAATATCACTACCTCCCTATCTCAAAACAATTATCAAGTATCAAATTGATCATAGCATCCAATTCACTTCCTATGATAGTTTTTATTATACCCAACTTGGATGCCTACCATTCTAGGACCAATTTTAAAACCATAGAAAATACCATGCCATTCTAAAAGACTCTCAAAAAGATATAAGTGAAGTATGAGAGACTAGAAATTTCTTCAAAATTAAGACACAACCGTACTCTAAAAGATATAAGTGAAGCACTAGAGCAAAAACTATCAAGCTCAAAAGATATAAGTGAAGCACATAGAGTATTCTAGCAAATTGTAATCAAATAGGCTTCTCCCAAAAGGTGTGTACATAAAGTATGATTGTGGTAAACTAAAAATCAAAGACTAATATAATACACGACGCTCCAAGCAAAACAAATATCATGTGGCGAATAAAAATACAGCTCCAAGTAAAGTTACCAACGAACGAAGACGAAAGAGGGGATGCCTTCCCGGGGCATCCCCAAGCTTAGGCTTTTGGCTATTCTTGAATATCTTGGGGTGCCTTGGGCATCCCCAAGCTTAGGCTCTTGCCACCCTTTATTCCATAGTCCATAAAATCTTTACCCAAAACATGAAAACTTCACAACACAAAACTCAACAGAAAATCTTATAAGCTCTGTTAGTGAAAGAAAACAAAACCACCACATAAGTACTGTAATGAACTCATTCTTTATTTATTTTGGTGTTAAACCTACTGTATTCCAACTTCTCTATGGTTTATAAACTATTTTACTAGCCATAGATGCATCGAAATAGGCAAACAACACACAAAAACAGAATCTGTCAAAAACAGAACAGTCTGTAGCAATCTGTATCTAACGCAAACTTATGGAACATTAAAAATCCTACCAAAATAGGAAGTCCTGGAAAATTTGTTTATTGATCAGAATCAAAAAGAATCAACGCAAAATCACGTTCCTGTGATTTAACAAAATTATATTCGTGCGTGCAAAGTTTCTGTTTTTTAGCAGAATCAAATCAACTAACATCATAGGTTATCCTATAGGTTCTACTTGGCACAAAGACTAATTAAAAGATAAAAATACATCTAAAAAGAAGGTAGATGCAATATTTATTACTAAACAGGAGAAAAAAACAAAAAACACAAAGAAAATTGGGTTGCCTCCCAACAAGCGCTATCGTTTAACTCCCCTAGCTAGGCATAAAAGCGAAGATAGATCTAACGGGTGCCATCTTTGGCACTAAATTTATGAGTAACCCGCATGATAGATTCAAAAGGTAATTTGACTTTCTTACTTAGAAAGTGCTCCATGCCTTTCTTTAATGGAAACTGGAATCTAATATTCCCTTCCTTCATATCAATAATCGCACCAATCGTTTTAAGGAAAGGTCTACCAAGAATAATAGGGCAAGAAAGATTGCAATCTATATCAAGAACGATAAAATCCACGGGTACCAAATTTCTATTTGCAACAATGAGAACATCATTGATCCTCCCCATTGGCTTTTTAATGGTGGAATCCGCAAGGTGCAAATTTAAAGAGCAATCATCAAGATCATGGAAACCTAGAATATCACATAAAGTTTTCGGAATCGTGGAAACACTAGCACCCAAATCACACAAAGCAAAACACTCATGATCTTTAACTCTAATCTTTATAGTAGGTTCCCACTCATCATTAAGTTTTCTAAGTATAGAAACTTCCAAATTAAGTTTTTCATCATAAGATTGCATCAAGGCATCAACGATATGTTTGGTAAAAGCTTTATTTTGACTATAAGCATGGGGAGAATTAACAATGGATTGCAACAAGGAAATACAACCTTCTAAAGAACAATTATCATAATCAAATTCCTTGAAATCTAAGATAGTGGGTTCAATGCTATTTAAAGTTGTGACCTCTCCAATCCCACTTTTACCAAATTTAGCATCAAGATCTAAAAACTCCGAATTCTTGGGACGCCTTCTAGGTAAGGATGACTCATCATCAGTCCCATAATTATCAAGATTAATATTGCAAAACATAGATCTAATAGGAGACGCATCAATAACTTTAAGATCCTCATCATTATTTTCATGGAAACTAGAAGAACACGCCTTTACAAAGCTATCTTTTTTAGCACGCAATCTAGCGGTTCTTTCCTTGCACTCGTCCATGGAAATTCTCATTACTTTGAGAGACTCATTGATATCATGCTTAGGAGGAGAAGATCTAAGTTTAAGAGAATCAACATCAAGCAAAAGTCTATCAACGTTCCTAGCCAAATCATCAACTTTGAGCAATTTTTCTTCAAGCAAAGCATTAAAATTCTTTTGAGAAATCATAAATTCTTTCACACTATTCTCAAAATCAGAGGGTATCTTATTAAAATTACCATAAGAGTTATTGTAGGAATTTCCATAATTATTAGAGGAATTACTAGGGAATGGTCTAGCATTAAAGTTTCCTCTATAAGCATTGTTTCCAAAACTATTCCTACCAACAAAATTCACATCCATAGATTCATTATTATTCTCAATCAAAGAAGACAAAGGAATATCATTGGGATAAAGAGGAGTATTTTTAGTAGCAAACAATTTCATAAGTTCATCCATCTTTCCACTCAAAACATTGATTTCTTCTATAGCATGCACTTTTTTTTTACTAGAAGATCTTTCGGTGTGCGATTGAGAATAATTAGCCATAATATTATCAAGAAGTTTTGTAGCATCTCCTAACGTGATTTCCACAAACGTGCCTCCCGCGGCATAATCTAAGAGATTTCTATAAGCAAAGTTGAAACCGACATAAAATTTTTGTATGATCATCCATAAATTCAAACCATGAGCAGGGCAATTGCGAAGCATCAATATCATTCTTTCCCAAGATTGGGCAACATGCTCATGATCAAGTTGTTTAAAATTCATGATATCGTTCCTAAGAGTGATAATCTTAGCGGGAGGAAAATACTTAGAGATAAAAGCATCTTTGCACTTGTTCCAAGAATCAATACTATTTTTGGGCAAAGAAGAAAACCAAACTTTAGCACGATCTCTAAGTGAAAACGGAAATAACTTCAATTTGACAATATTGTTATCCATATCTTTCTTCTTTTGCATATCACACAAATCAAGAAAGTTGCTTAGATGAGTAGCGGCATCTTCACTAGGAAGGCCGGCGAATTGTTCTTTCATAACAAGATTCAGCAAAGCAGTATTGATTTCACAAGACTCAACATCATTAAGAGGAGCAATCAGAGTACTAAGGAAATCATTATTATTGGTATTCGAGAAATCACACAATTTGATATTATCTTGCGCCATGGCAACAAGTAATCCAACACACAAGCAAACGGAAAAAGGCAAGCGAAAAGAGAGGAGGAGATTGGGAAAGAGAGGGCGAATAAAACGTCAAGGGTGAAGTGGGGGAGAGGAAAACGAGAGGCAAATGGCAAATAATGTAAATGCGAGGGAGATGGGTTTGTGATGGGTACTTGGTATGTCTTGACTTGAGCGAAGACCTCCCCGGCAAAGGCGCCAGAAATCCTTCTTGCTATGTCTTGAGCTTGCGTTGGTTTTCCTCAAAGAGGAGAGGGTGATGCAGCAATAGTAGCGTAAGTATTTCCCTCAGTTTTTGAGAACCAAGGTATCAATCCAGTAGGAGGCTCCTCAAAAGTCCCATGCACCTACACAAACAAACTGAGAACTCACAACCAACGCAATAAAGGGGTTGTGAATCCCTTCACGGCCACTTGCGAAAGTGAGATCTAATAAAGATAGTAAGATAAGATAAATATATTTTTGGTATTTTATAATATAGATGCAAAAAGTAAAGATGCAAATAAAAGTAGATTGGATGCAAATATGATAAGAGATAGACCCGGGGGCCATAGGTTTCACTAGTGGCTTCTCTCAAGATAGCATAAGTATTACGGTGGGTGAACAAATTACTGTCAAGCAATTGATAGAAAAGCAAATAATTATGAGATTATCTAGGCATGATCATGTATATAGGCATCACGTCCACAACAAGTAGACCGACTCCTGCCTGCATCTACTACTATTACTCAAGACATCGACCGACTCCTGCCTGCATCTAGAGTATAAGTTCATAAGAACAGAGTAACACATTAAGCAAGATGACATGATGTAGAGGGATAAACTCAAGCAATATGATATAAACCCCATCTTGTTATCCTCGATGGCAACAATACAATACGTTCCTTCCAACCCTTTCTATCACTGGGTAAGGACACCGCAAGATTGAACCCAAAGCTAAGCACTTCTCCCATGGCAAGAAAGATCAATCTAGTAGGCCAAACCAAACCGATAATTCGAAGAGACTTGCAAAGATAACTCAATCACACATACAAGAATTCAGAGAAGATTCAAATATTATTCATAGATAAACTTGATCATAAACCCACAATTCATCGGATGTCGACAAACACACCACAAAAAGGGTTTACATCGAATAGATCTCCACAGGAGAGGGGGAGAACATTGTATTGAGATCCAAAAAGAGAGAAGAAGCCATCTAGCTAATAACTATGGACCCGTAGGTCTATGGTAAACTACTCAAAACTCATCGGAGGGGCAAGGATGTTGATGTAGAAGCCCTCCGTGGTCGATTCCCCCTCCGGCAGAACGCCGTCGAAGGCTCCAAGATGAGATCTCGTGGATACAGAAGGTTACGGTGGTGAAAATTCTGTTTCGTCTGCCCCCTGGATGTTTTCGGGGTACGTAGGCTTATATAGGAGGAAGAAGTACATCGGTGGACGCCCAAGGGGCCCACGACACGGGGGGCGCACCCTATAGGGGGGCGCCCTCCTATCTCGTGGGAGCCTTGGTTGCTTCTTGACTTGCACTCCAAGTCCTCTGGATCACGTTCGTTCCAAAAATCACGCTCCCGAAGGTTTCATTCCGTTTGGACTCCGTTTGATATTCCTTTTCTTCAAAATACTGAAATAGGCAAAAAAACAACAATATGGGCTGGGCCTCCGTTTAGTAGGTTAGTCCCAAAATGATATAGATGTGTAAAATAAAGCCCATAAACATCCAAAAGGGGTAATATAATAGCATGGAACAATCAAAAATTATAGACACGTTGGAGACGTATCAGTGGTGGCGGTAGCGGAGGAAGGCCTGCGTTACCCTGCGGGTGGCCCTCGCGAGGCTGGTCCTACCAGCGATGCTCATGAGGTCGGTCACGCCACTCCTGGAGAGGGCCACAGTCGTCCCATCATCCTCCGCCACATCCTCCTCCTCGGCCGTAGCCCCGGTCATTGCGCTCGGGGCGTCGACCGAAGCATCCTTCTCGAACGGCCCTGAGCTCCTGGCAGTCGTTGGTGTTGTGGGTGTGGAGGTTGTGGTAGGCGCAGAACGGTCGGCTGCCCTTGGAGGACTCCGGCTGGACCCTGCCATGCTTCGTGTCTGGTTCTGCCGCAAGCACGGCTACTCCCTTGCGCTTCACGTCCTTGGCCTTGGTCTTCTTTTCTTCTGGATCGACAACAGGGAGCTCGAGGAGGGAGAGGCGTCCCTCCTCAGCTCTTGCGCACTTGGTCGCCAGGTTGAACAGCTCCAGGGATGTGCACAACTCCTCGTGGATGGCGAGCTCCTCCTTCATCTTGACGTCGCGGACGCTATCAGAGAACGCTGAGATGATGGCCTCCTCCGTCACCTTGGGGATCTTGAGGCGGACGCTGTTGAAGCGCTGGATGTATTTCTGCAGGGTCTCCCCAGGTTGTTGCTTGATGCGGCGCAGGTCACCCGCGGCTGGGGGACGGTCGCGAGTGCCGTGGAAGTTGGCAATGAAGCGGCTGCGCATCTCGTCCCAGGAGGAGATCGAGCCAGGGGGCAGGTTCAGGAGCCAAGAGTGGGCACCGTCCTTGAGCGCCATGGGAAACTAGTTCGCCATGACCTTCTCATCTCCGTTGGCCGCCTCGATGCTCAACTCGTAGAGCTGCAGGAACTCCGCGGGTTCGGGGGTGCCGTCGTAGCGAGGAGGCAGGTCCGGCTTGAACTTGCCCGGCCAGACGATGCTACGCAGCTCGGGGGTGAAGGCACGACAACTTGCTGTGGTCATCGGGGCCCTCTACTGATGCAGAGCTTTCTCTTGATGGTGCTCACGCACCACTGCCATGGGCAGCATGCGGTCTTGTCGCCTTGGTGCAGGGAGCACGGGGCGCCTTCTTGAGGCCGAGGGATTTCTTGGCAGCTTCCTCCTTCTTGTCGCGCGAACGCCGGACATGGTGGGTCACGCCTAGGGGCCGTGTGCCTTGGAACCAGGGCACGGTCTTTGGGCAGAGGTGGTGGAGGCGCTCCTTGAACCAGGTCGCTCATACCCGGGGGTGGGCGAGGTAGCGAGAGGGATGGCGCGGGAGATCCCCTGCGGTGTTGACAAGCTCGGTGATGCGAGCGAGCCATTCTTCATAGAGGTCGTCAACGGGGCGGTAACGCAGGAGCTCACGTGCAATGAGCAGCGCGGCCCGCGCGTCCGCGGGGGCGCGACGAGCATGGGACAACGAACCAGCTGGGGTCAGTGACGGAGTGGCGGTGTGGCCGTCCCACCGCAGCGAGGGGTGCAGTGAGGATGCTTGCTGCTCGTTCCCTGCCGGGCCGGTGGCGGCGTTGGCGGCAGGCGACAGAGAACGACGGGTAGGCCCGCCGATATGGGCCGTCTGGGCTACGCCGAGTGGTGAGAGCGGCCCAGCGATCTGCGCGGGCTCGGCGGGCGTCAGACATGGATGCGATGAAGCGGTGGGACGCAGATCAGCGGAAGGAAGACTTCAGCGCACCCCTACCTGGCGCGCCAAATGTCAGATATCGGGTTCCGGCCAAACCCTTGAGGTTCGAACACTAGGGTCCGCACGAAGATTTCCCCCTACCAAATCTCGCTCTCAGCCTCGCCGCGATCCCTAAGCTAGCTCAACGAACTCACATCACAAGAGACACGAGATTTATACAGGTTCGGGCCACCGTTGTGGCGTAATACCCTACTCCTGTGTGTGGTGTGGTGGGTTGCCTCTTGGGCTGATGATGAATAGTACAAGGGACGAACAGCCTCCTGAGGAGAGGTGTTCTTGAGCTGGTGTGGTTGCTCGGCGAGGAATTGATCGATCCCCTTCTACTGTGGTGGCTAGCCCTATTTATAGAGGCCTTGGTCCTCTCCCCAAATATTGAGCGGGAAGGGATCCAACAACTTGCCAATTTGAAAGGGGACAGCTAGTACAAGCTATCCTGACTAAAGGGGACAGGTAGTACAAGCTATCCTGGTGATGACGCCGTCTTGGGCTCCACAATGACCTCTGTCATGCCATCCTTGTCGGTGTCAAAACCGGCAGATCTCGGGTAGGGGGTCCCGAACTGTGCGTCTAGGCGGATGGTAACAGGAGACAAGGGACACGATGTTTTTACCCAGGTTCGGGCCCTCTCGGTGGAGGTAAAACCCTACTCCTTCTTGATTAATATTGATGATATGGGTAGTACAAGAGTGGATCTACCACGAGATCAAGGAGGCTAAACCCTAGAAGCTAGCCTATGGTATGATTGTTGTTCGTCCTGCGGACTAAAACCCTCCGGTTTATATAGACACCGGAGAGGGCTAGGGTTACACAGAGTCAGTTACAATGGTAGGAGATCTACATATCCGTATCGCCAAGCTCGCCTTCCACGCCAAGGAAAGTCCCATCCGGACATGGGACGAAGTGTTCAATCTTGTATCTTCATAGTCTTGGAGTCCGGCCAAAGATGATAGTTCGGCTATCCGGACACCCCCTAGTCCAGGACTCCCTCAGTAGCCCCTGAACCAAGCTTCAATGACGACAAGTCCAGCGCGCATATTGTCTTCGGCATTGCAAGGCGGGTTCTTCCTCCGAATAATTCATAGAAGAGTTTGAACACCAGGATAGTGTCCGGCTCTGCAAAATAAGTTCCACATACCACCGTAGAGAGAATAATATTTACACAAGTTCAATCTGCTGACGTATTTTGTGGCATGAAGTCACACCATGGCCAAGCCTTTATTCGAATTGTTTTTATTGTTCCACCTCAGCGCGTTTAGCAAAGCGGTTTCCTTGGCACGTCTTGTCAAAGCAGAGATCGTATCCCCTTATTCCGAGATTCTCATCAATACGGGCGTGGGTAACCCAACCGCGCCCGTTGGCACGCCCCCTCTATCAAAGGAGAGTCCCAAACGGTCACGGGGAGGGATCTTGGTATTCAACCTCTTTATAACGAGACCAAGGCCTGCTCCTTTCTTTTAATCTCAATCGAATCCGCCCCTCGCCTCGAGTTCCAACACCCAAAGCTCCAGATTCAGGCGCTTCGGACCTTCGACAATGTCCGGCTCCGACCTGCAAGGCCGGTGGATGCCTTCTTCCGTCACGGAAGAAGACATGCTAAAGCTGAGAGACGCCAGGTATCTAACTGGCAAAATTTCACATAGGCTGCCTGCCCAAGGGAAAGTTATTCCTACTCCCGAGCCTGGTGAGAGCGTGGTGTTCGTGTCTCACTTCCGTCCGGGTTTAGGCTTCCCGACGGACCCCTTCGTGAGGGGGCTCATGTTTTATTATGGGCTGGAATTCCACGACTTGGATCCGGAGTCCATCCTCCACATCTCATCGTTCATTGTTGTATGTGAAGCCTTCCTCCGCACTACCCCTCACTTCGGATTGTGGCTCAAGACCTTCAATGTGGAGCTGAAGATGATCGAGGGGCAGCAGGCAGAGTGCGGAGGGGCTATTATAAGCAAGAGTGCTGACGCCCCCTGGCCCGAGGGCTCTTTTCAAGAGGAGCTTGGTTTGTTGCAACAGGAGTGGTTCTACATCACCGCTCCCAGGGGCAACAGATGGGTGGCGCCACCTGCCTTTCGCTCGGGCCCTCCACAACGGCTGGCGTCATGGGTCAACAAAGGGCTTGACTGGGGGCCGTCCAAGGACGTACCTCTGTTGCAGGGCCGTATTCGAGACCTCCAAGAGAGGGAGATCAATATGGTTGTAGTGGCGCAGGTCATGCTGATTCGGCACCATCTGCCCTGCAAATGTCGCCCCCTCCGCCTGTGGGAATTCAATCCGGAGGGACCGCGAGCTCTCCAACACTTCATGGGTGCGACGCCCGTGGAGATGTATAAACTGTTCTTCGGATCACAAGAGATGTGTCCGGACTTGACCGAGGACGCATGTCTGAGCTGCAATCGCCCGGATACTCAAGTAAGTAGTCCCGTGCCCAGACACGCTATTCGTATATTTATCATAAACTTGCCCTTTAAAGAGTTGTCCCTTGAACAGGAGTGGATAGTAAAAGCAAAACTAATAAGGTGTCCGGCCCCCCTCCCTGAGACCATGCCGGATCCTGTGTTAACCAAGATGCTGGAGGCTGCGCCTTTGGAAGAGGGCAAAGGGGGGAACAGGAAAGCTACTGCCTCCGCTAAGGAGGCTCTCAAGAAAGGGGGGATCGAGAATCCCTCCCTCCAGGGGGAGAAGAGGACCGCTTCTGAAGATCCGGAGGCCAAGGCCTCAAAGCGGGGGAAGAAATCTTCACCAGAGGGTCCTGCGCCGGGAGAAGCCCCGGCTGCACTATTTCCCCAAGGAAATCAGCCCTAGCGAGCCGTAAGTAGAAAGGGGAGTTTTGTAATAAGGGACGTCCCTGTTTTTATTTCTAAAGATGAACGAAGCTTTACCTCGTAGTTCGGATCTCAGCCCTTCTCAGCAGAGCTCATCTTCGGGGGATCTTCGTCCGGAGATGATGGAGAGTGAAATGCCTCCATCTGCCGCACCGTCAGGCGGGGCGGACGACCCTGAGGTGTCGTTGTGGAGGGTTTCCCCGAGTCCGGCGGGGCCGGAAGGTTCGACACCGACTGGTGTACGGTCGGAGGAGCTGAAGGATCTGCTCGGGCAAGCGTCTATTTCAGAAGATCACCATACGTTAATGGGTGCGGTGATTGAAAGGATTTCATCCGCTGAGAGCGAATTGCATGAAGCCGTCAGAAGTTTACTGACGGGGTTCGAGGTACGCAAAAATGATATACCTTCTGACAGTTTTGCATATAGAATGCGCCCTGTATGGATAGTAGCCCCTGGGACTTGGTATGTTGTCAAAGGTGACAGCGTGCCAAGGATCATAATCTCAGTTGTAAGATGTCACCTTTCCTATATAGGTGGTAGAGCGTTCGGTGGCCAGCCGGACTGATGGATTTGCCGAACTGAAGCGGCAACTTGACGTTGCGGATGCGGACATCACGCTGGTCAATAAGCGACTTGACGAGTCACAAGGTATGTGGCTTCTCCGCGGACACCTGGTTAGGGAGCTTGACGCCCGTGCCTTACAACATGTATGCTTAATGCAGATGGTGCCGCTGCTATGGAGGACCTTCGGGCGGAGCTCACCCGAGCCAAGGAGCAAGCCATAAAAAGTAATGCGGCTGCCTTGAAGGCGGCCGAAGAGCTAAAAGCTGAACAGGCTGCTCACTGCCGAAGCAGGGAGGAAATGGCCGAGATGGCCGTGAAGCTGAAGAATGCTACCGACCGCTGCGAGTTTCTTGAAAAAGAACACCGAGCGAAGCAAGAGGACCTGAAGAAGGCCACCGCCGAAGCCAAGGATGGCCGCTCCGCGATGAGAGCTATCAAGGAGGAGCTACGTCAAGCCGGGGATATCACGGCTGGAAAGCCCTTTCTGCTGCGGAGGAAGTTCACGGATCCGAAGTATGCTCAGTTGGGCCAGCTGTGGGGTGCGGAGGATGTTTATCTGGATTTGGCGGTGAGTGCCGCAGACGCGGTCGCACACTTCCTAGGCCAAAAGGATCACGGAATGGAAGAGCTTTTTTGGTCCCAGTTCCATAGTCCAGAGCGTCCACTTCCATTAACCGATCGGTTAGCCGAATGGGCTAAGCTGAATAGGTTGTCCGGACTTGCCATGAAGGATGTCGTGACTCATTTGTGGCTGAAAAGGCCCAAGCCGAAGAGTTATTTTGGCTTGGTGCATCAGTTCCTTGATGCGGTGCCGCATATCGATGCAATGAAACGGTCGGCATGCATAGAGGGTGCACGGATGGCTCTTGCCCGTGTCAAAACATATTGGTCAGAGATGAAGGCCACCAACGTTGCATCCCAGGATTCGGACAGAAGCCGAGTACCTGCCGAGCACTATTTTGAGGAAGTCCTGCATGGCTCTCGTTTAATAGAGACGCAGTGCTTGAAAAATGTTATGTTCAAATGACATGTATGATTAGTGAAACCATGTTTCAAATATAATATAAGGGCTTCTTATACTTGTGCGTTCAAGTATTGAAATACCTCTTGTGCGGCCGTTAATGTATATGTGTATATAACCTGAAAGATGGCAGTCTTCGGCTTCAGCCCCCACACACATAGTGCGGGGGTGTTTGCAAAAAAAAGCGCATTTTCACACTTAATCCAACGTCTTGGTCCTGTGAAGGAGGTGATAGAGTAGCAAACTAGACAACCGGACTATAATGCTTTATCACTTTCACTTAGCCATAGGAGTTCGATGGTGGGGCTACTATATAGCCCCTAGGGGCACCACGCTCTCCGAATTCGGGGCGCGTATATGCCTGACCGGGAAATGGTCCTTCGTTAAAGCAGAGGAATTCTAAACATTCCGGTGGTCGATTGAGTGGTTGACCAATCTCTCGCTATATCATGACAGTCAGTTTTCGGCTTTCTCTACTAAGGTGCTCACCTGGACGAACCGGGGCACAATCGCAGTAGTTCTCCTGGTGCCGCGTTAGTCGATAGAGCGGAACGTAAGGCAGCAAAACACAGGAGCCGGGCAAACCCAACATTTGACCAAAGACATGATTCGGAGCTGATGCATATAAGGCCTAACTCGAGACGCCGAACACTCCCTAAGGTATTCGGTCTTTATGAAAATGGCAGAACAATGCCCTAAGCCCCTTGTGTCCAGGTACGTGCAAAAATTTCTGACGCGGCCGATGCCAAAACGCCAGCCTCCTCCTTGGTTATAGCAGGAAACCGGGGGATGTGTATCAACAAGAGACAGTAAAAAAGGTTTACGCAGGGTCTTAATCTGAAAAGAATCCTTGCAACGGGTCCCTACTGCATGTATGCGCCTGTGTCTCCGTTGTGACGTATCCTGGACGGCTGTAGCACGGTGTTCATCTGTAAAAGAGAAGAACTTAGTAGGAAAAAAAGGATCGTGCAAAAAATGTATTGTGAAATAAACAGAGTACAATTCAAGAAAATGAATAAAATTGAGCTTTATTGTCTCTTATTGTACATGCGTGGAGCCCCTTGTAAGCGGGTACGCGGCTGGTAAGCACCTTGTTTATTTACACCGGACTCGCCTAACTGTATCCGGGGCCTGCATGACCTGTTTAGGTGCTTTGATCAGCAAAGCCGGATTAGTGTGTGGCTGTCAAGGCAGTCTCACGTTCTTCCATATTCGAGGAACACTCGAAGTTTCCCTTTAATGAGATGATGCCGCGTGGACCGAGCATTTTAAGTGTAAGAGATGTGTAATGCGGTATTGCGTTAAAGCGGGCGAAAGCGTCGCGTCCCAATAGTGTCTGATAGCTACTTTTAAATGGGGCGATATGGAAGACTAACTTTTCGCGACGGAAGTTATCGGATGAGCCGAACACAACTTCTAGTAGTAGAGAGCCCGTACAATGGGCATATGGGCCTGGCATCGCTCCTTTAAAGGAAGTGTTGCTATTTTGAATTTTGGTTGGGTCTATCCCCATTCTGCGGATTGTGTCCAGATATAGCAGGTTTAGATCGCTGCCGCCGTCCATTAGGACTTGTGTAAATTGTAGTCCGTCGATTATAGGATCTAATATCAAAGCAGTCCATCCTGTGTTCCGGATACTTCCGGAGTAATCCTGATGGTCGAAGGTGATTGGTTTTGACATCCAGTGTCGGGACTCCGCTGGGGTAGATCGTGTGGCGCGTATTTCAATGAGTGCTGCTCTATTTTTCCTTGTTGTCACTTGAAGTGAGTTTACTGTTTTGACCTCTTGTGGGAAATTCTTTTGTTTTCCGGTGCTCTGCTTGTGGGGTTCGTCATCGTGCTCACTTGGTGTGTCGAGCCCCTTGTGTTCGGCGTTAAGTCGGCCGGACTGTTTGAAGACCTAACAATTTCTGTGGGTATGGTTTGCAGGCTTCCCGGGGGTACTATGTATTTGGCATATCTTGTCCAAAATTTTATTTAGGTTGGACAGCTCGTCACTGTTGTCCTTAAGAGGCAGTTTTTTGTTGTTCTACCGTGAGCTTTTGAATCCGGCGTTGGCTGCCGTGCTCTTCGGACTATTTCCCTTAGTCCGGCGCTGGTCCTTGCTGCGTCGTGGTTTTCCATTTCCATCCCTGACCTCGGATGTACTTGGGTCACTGGTGCTGCATCTTGCCAGCCAGCTATCCTCTCCCGCGCAAAAGCGGGTCATGAGGCTTGTTAGTGCGGCCATTGTTCTTGGCTTTTCCTGGCCGAGGTGTCTGGCGAGCCATTCGTCTCGGACATTATGTTTGAAAGCTGCTAAAGCTTCGGCGTCCGGACAGTTGACTATTTGGTTCTTTTTGGTGAGGAACCTATTCCAGAATTTGCGGGCTGACTCTCCGGGCTGTTGAGTTATGTGACTTAAATCGTCTGCGTCCGGAGGGCGGACATAAGTCCCCTGAAAATTTGCCCGAAGCGCTTCCTCGAGCTCTTCCCAGCTTCCAATGGTATTTTCTGGGAGGCTTTTGAGCCAATGCCGGGCTGGCCCTTTGAGCTTGAGGGGTAAGTATTTTATGGCATGGAGGTCATCTCCTCTAGCCATGTGTATGTGCAGGATGTAATCCTCAATCCAGACTCCAGGGTCTGTTGTTCCGTTGTATGCCTCTATGTTTACGGGTTTGAATCCCGCTAGGAATTCATGATCCAGCACCTCATCAGTGAAACATAGGGGGTCTGCGGCGCCCCTGTATTTGGGTGTGTCGTGATGTTCGGATACTCGACGTGTTGCATTGCTTTGTAGAGCTTGCTTTCTTGGCCCATAGATAGACCTAACTGGGCCATCCTTTTGGGGCGAATCCTTATGCGGATCGCGTGCCAGCTTGTGTGCGGTGCCGTTTGCCACTCTATGTTTGCCATGTGGTCGTCTATCCGACCGGGCGACCTCTTTGTTCTTTGATTGTGGGGGCTTTATGGCCTCCTCGTCAAATTCGGGCAGTAGTTTGCGCTTCAGGTAGCTCTTTGTTTGGCGAATATCGCCGTATTTGTCTGCGGTCTTGAGTACTTTGCTCCATCTCATTCTGAGTACGTCTTCTGCTGTTTTGAGCTTCCGCTTCTGCTTCTTCGGACTTCATGCAATGGCGACGAGCCTTTTTGTGGAGGTTCTTCTGCTCCAACGATGTGTCCGGCGTGAGATCATCCGGACTTTTGTTTTCGCCGGGGACGGATTGTTTATCCAAGTTATCCTGTTCGGATGGTTGCTCGAGGGCATGTTCATCGTCCACCGGTTCGCCCTGCTCTATGGCTTGGTCTGTATGGGTGCTGTCGTTGTCGAGGCGGGACTTTGGGCGGCGCTTACGTTGCTGTTTTGACTGTTTTTCGAGGGAATTATCCTTCGCAGCGTCCCGTCGTTCCTCATTATCGCTTCCTTTAGGTGTATCCACCATATATACATCGTGAGTTGAGGTGGCCTTCCAGTGCCCTATAGGTGCTGGTTCTTGGTCGTCTCCGACATCGTCGTCCATAAGGTCGATGTCTTCGGAGTCGAAGTCTAGCATATCGGTTAAGTCATCGACAGTGGCTACAAAGTGGGTGGTCGGTGGGCATTGAATTTCTTCGTCGTCCGCATCCCAACCTACCTGACCATAGTCCGGACAGGGCTCTCCTGATAAAGAGAGAGTCTTTAGTGAATTCAGGATGTCGCCAAAAGGCAAGTGCTGAAAGATCCAGGGCAGTGAACTTCATGATCGGCGCCCAATCGGATTCGATTGGCAGGGGCGCGGAAGGTTCGGAGTCCGGAGAGGAGTCCGGCACCTCGGAGTCACGAGCTTCACGAAGGACAGGATTGGTATTCGGCTCTATCGCCGTAGAGGTAACAGCCCCCGAGGCGGTGTCCAGCCACCCGTCCTCGATCAGCGCAGTCGGCTCCGGGCTAAGGGTCGGAGCGGACACTTGTGTGGCCTCCAAGGCACTGTCCGGCGGCAGAGCTAGATCATGCCCATCATGACAGTGCGCTGCACTTGACTGTGGCTCGAACTCGTTGAAGATCGAGTTTCCGCGGACATCAACCGTATAGTTCAAACTTCCAAATCTGACCTGATGGCCAGGGGCGTAGCTTTCAATCTGCTCCAGATGGCCAAGTGAATTGGCCCGCAGTGCAAAGCCGCTGAATACGAAGATTTGTCCGGGGAGAAAAGTCTCACCCTGGACCGCGTCGTTGTTGATGATCGAAGGAGCCATCGGGCCTATAGGTGACGACACAAAGGAACTGTCAATGAAAGCACCAATGTCAGTGTCAAAACCGGCGGATCTCGAGTAGGGGGTCCCGAACTGTGCGTCTAGGCGGATGGTAACAGGAGACAAGGGACACGATGTTTTTACCCAGGTTCGGGCCCTCTCGATGGAGGTAAAACCCTACTCCTGCTTGATTAATATTGATGATATGGGTAGTACAAGAGTGGATCTACCACGAGATCAAGGAGGCTAAACCCTAGAAGCTAGCCTATGGTATGATTGTTGTTCGTCCTGCGGACTAAAACCCTCCGGTTTATATAGACATCGGAGAGGGCTAGGGTTACACAGAGTCGGTTACAATGGTAGGAGATCTACATATCCGTATTGCCAAGCTTGCCTTCCACGCCCAGGAAAGTCCCATCCGGACATGGGATGAAGTCTTCAATCTTGTATCTTCATAGTCTTGGAGTCCGGCCAAAGATGATAGTTCGGCTATCCGGACACCCCCTAGTCCAGAACTCCCTCAGTCCTGCTGGTCTTGGTTTTGTTGCCCCGATATGGAAACCTTTGCCTGATGCCTCAGTACTCTGCGCCTGCTCTTGCCCCCTTAGCACCAAAGGGGAAATGAGGACACTGCACGCGCTGCCGCCCGCCTAGCCTTGGTTGTCATGGCTTGCATCACGAGAACCTCGCGAGGTACCCCTTGCCTTGATCTCTCCGCCTTCTCGTGAACCTACCTGGTGAGGCCGCTCCTGAGGAGGCCTTGTGTCGTTCATCTTGTGAGGCTTGGCCCCTCGCGAAGGTCTTGAGTGTTGGTTGATGAAGACGGGCCGTACTGGGCCACTGGTGGAGCCACGCCGCGGGCCGCAGGCAGGCAAGTCTGGGGACTCCCGTTCCCAGAATGCCGACAATGTCATTTGCTTAGTTTAGACATGCTTTGTGTTAATGCCACCCGTTTAGTGTCTAATTACCATATATGTGAATTATGCAATGTCATCTTGTTGCAAGACATTATATATGTGAATTATGTAATGATATCTTGTTGCAAGGCATTATATATGTGAATTATGAAATGCCATATTGTTTAGCCAAGCTTCATATATGTGAATTATATCATGCCATCCTTTTTTGAATTTCTCGTTGCATTTGTCGACAATGTTTGTATATTCAACTACTCTTCCTGTGCATCAGCCATTTGAATTGGTGATGGAGAAATCTGGAATGAAAACAAGGTCTTCAGAGCAGACAATGCTACCTGCTGAAGCAGATATCTTGTTGGTTACAGATAGCTCTTCAGAGGAGGATTCAAAGGCAAATGACCAGTCCTATTATCCCCCTGAGGTGTATGCTAAAACTTGGCAGGGTTATATTAGTCATATCATGCATATGTTGTATTGCAATGCTTAGTTTTTACATCATATACACAATATTGAATGCCATCTCCTTAGTTGACACATCATATATGCGATTGCCCTCTGCTCACTTGCTTAGTATATAAATCATATATTTGAATTATATCACGCCATGATGTTTACATAGACAGCATGTATCTGAATTATGGCATGCCATGATGTTTACATAGACAGCATGTATCTGAATTATGGCATGCCAACCCATTTTCTAAAGTCATAATATAGTTATATCATCTCATCCTGTTTACATAGTCATCATATTTTGAATTATGTCATTCTATCCGTGAATTATATCATGACATCATGTTTCCATTGACGTCATGTTTGTGATTTATGGCATGCCAACCACTTTAATAGACACATTGTATAGTTATATCATGCCATCCTGTTTACATAGTCATCATATTTTGAAGTATGTCATTCTATCCTGTTTAGTTAGCCATCATACATGTGAAATTGTGTCATGCTATCCTGTTTAATTAGCCATCATATATGTGAAATTATGTCCTGCTATTCTGTTTGGTTAGACAACATAAATGTGAATTATTTCATGCCATGTTTTCTTCCCTACTATCCATTGCACCTGTCTATCTTACAATGTCTGTACATTCAATTGCTTTTCTTGTTTATCAGCCATTTCAGTTGGAGGGTGTGATGGCAGTATCTGTGGGAGTAAAAACACGGTCTTCAGAAAAGATCATGCTACCTGTCGATGCAGATAGAACCACGGTTCTACTTGCCCAAGAACCAGCCCCACCACACATAACCCAAACTCACACAGATTGTACCCCTACCCAGTTGGACAAAGAACCAGCTACCCCCCTTCTTACCCCAACCCCAGCAGATAGTAACCCAGTTCCAGTTGACAAAGCACCGTCTCCACCATAGAGCACCCAAACACGAGCAGTTAGTGAGGCAACTACAGTGCCCAAAGCACGAGGACCACCACTCCGAATCCCAAGCCAACGCTTAAAGCAGAAGAAGGATTGTTCTTAGGTCAGGTTCCGTAGCTATGGTTCATACTACTTTGCTCTTGCATCACTGTATTTACTCATACCAACTAATTTCAAACTCGAAGTATGCAATTGAAACTCCAATGGCACAATAGGTATGTTTTAAACTTGTTTCTTTAACGTGTTTGCTGTTGTAACTTGCTCTATGTTGATTTCAGTTTCAATTGAATAAATAGTTATGTTCTCAAGCCATGCACATTACAAGTGTTGTTATTGCTGTGTAGTTTCTCACACTTATATTCTGTCTATGTTGCTCCGTCTTAAATAGATATGATTCGAACTGTCTCTATCTTGATTTGGCAACATAAACTAGAATGATATAGACCATACAGTGACCATACTACATAGATATATGTTTGTTTCATGATGTTATCTTGTCCACCTTACTACTGAACTGGTTTACCAAAATGAGTTTCATATACAACATGGTAAACCTGTGATGTGTCTGTTTGTTTCTCTTTTAGAACGCGGATAAAATATTGGAGAAGAGTACCCCGTTATGCAATGGTAAAGGAAGTAATGCAGATAAGGTTCAAGATAGTGAGACATCCCTGTTGGTCTCCAAGAAAGCTGATAAAAACTATACTGAAGACACTGAGACAACCCCAAAGTCCTGTCTTGATATAGTGTTCGAGTTATTGGCTACTACTGCTGGCACCAGCTCTTCGAAATCGCTGCCTGAATCAGTTCGGCTTCTTGAGTCTCAACTTCAAGTTGAAAGACATCGATCAGATGTTATGCGATAGGAAGCCGAAGGACTAAGGAAGTCCCTATAGAATTCAAATGCATGCTTTTTGGTGCAACAAGTGTTGGAGGATTTAAGCGCCAAACAAGAGAAAGTTAATAAGCTTGCTAAGCATCTTGCTAGCATTATGGGTACCCAGGATATTGTTTCTTGAGCTCTTTTGAAGTGGTTTCAGTTCTGGACTTGTTTTGCTACAGCTTTATTTGCACTGGTTGCCAACTTTGACAACCAGTGTATATGATATGTTGACTTGTTTCCTATATTTGCACTGGTGGCAAACTTTGATGCCCAATGGATGTGATATGTGTAATAGCCGTGATAGCCTAGCGTAAGTTGCTTGCTTATTTATTTCCTTGTTGGTTCCCTATATTTGCACTGGTGCCGAACTTTGATTCCCAGTGGATGTAATATGTGTAATAATCGTGATAGCCTGATAACCCACAAGTATAGGGGATCGCAATAGTTTTCGAGGGTAGAGTATTCAACCCAAATTTATTGATTCGACACAAAGGGAGCCAAAGAATATTCTCAAGTATTAGCAGTTGAGTTGTCAATTCAACCACACCTGGATAACTTAGTATCTACAACAAATTATTTAGTAGCAAAGTAGTATGATAGTAATGGTAACAATGGCAAAAGTAACGATAGCAGTTTTGTAGTGATTGTAACAGTAGCAATAGAGAAGTAAACAAGCAAAGCACAATATGTGAAAAGCTCGTAGGCATTGGATCAGTGATGGATAATTATGTCGGATGTGATTCCTCATGTAATAGTTATAACATAGGGTGACACAGAACTAGCTCCAGTTCATCAATGTAATGTAGGCATGTATTCCGAATATAGTCATGCGTGCTTATGGAAAAGAACTTGCATGACATCTATTGTCCTACCCTCCGTGGCAGCGAGGTCCTAGTGGAAACTAAGGGATATTAGGTCTCCTTTTAATAGAGTACCGGACCAAAGCATTAACACATGGTGAATACATGAACTCGTCAAACTATGGTCATCACCGAGAAGTATCCCGATTATTGTCACTTCGGGGTTGTTGGATCATAACACATAATAGGTGACTATAGACTTGCAAGATATGATCAAGAACTCACATATATTCATGAAAACATAATAGGTTCAGATTTGAAATCATGGCACTCGGGCCCTAGTGACAAGCATTAAGCATAGCAAAGTCATAGCAACATCAATCTCAGAACATAATGGATACTAGGGATCAAACCCTAACAAAACTAACTTGATTACATGGTAAATCTCATCCAACCCATCACCGTCCATAAAGCCTACTGTCGGTGTCAAAACCGGAGGATCTCGGGTAGGGGGGTCCCGGACTGTGCGTCTAGGCGGATGGTAACAGGAGACAAGGGACACGATGTTATTACCCAGGTTTGGGCCCTCTCGATGGAGGTAAAACCCTACTCCTGCTTGATTGATATTGATGATGTGGGTAGTACAAGAGTAGATCTACCACGAGATCATAGAGGCTAAACCCTAGAAGCTAGCCTATGGTATGATTGTTGTTCGTCCTACGGACTAAAACCCTCCGGTTTATATAGGCACCGAAGAGGGTTAGGGTTACATAGAGTCGGTTACAATGGTAGGAGATCTACATATCCGTATCGCCAAGCTTGCCTTCCACACCAAGGAAAGTCCCATCCGGACACGGGACGAAGTCTTCAATCTTGTATCTTCATAGTCCAGGAGTCCGGCCAAAGGCTATAGTCCGGCCATCCGGACACCCCCTAATCCAGGACTCCCTCAGTAGCCCCTAAACCAGGCGCGCATATTGTCTTCGGCATTGCAAGGCGGGTTCCTCCTCCGAATAGCTCATAGAAGATTTTGAACACAAGGATAGTGTTTGGCTCTGCAAAATAAGTTCCACATACCATCGTAGAGAGAATAATATTTACACAAGTTCAATCTGCTGACGTATTTCGTGGCGTGACATCACACCACTGCCAAGCCCTTATTTGAATCGTTTTTATTGTCCCACCTCAGCGTGTTTAGCGAGGCAGTTTACTTGGCACGTCTTGTCAAAGCAGAGATCGTGTCCCCTTATTCCGGGATTCTCATTAATACGGGCGTGGGTAACCCAACCATGCCCGTTGGCACGTCTCCTCTATCGAAGGCGAGTCCCAAACGGTCACGGGGAAGGCTCTTGGTATTCAACCTCTTTATAAAGAGACCAAGGCTCCACTCCTTTCTTTCAATCTCAATCGATTCCGCCCCTCGCCTCGAGTTCCAACACCCAAAGCTCCAGATACAGGCGCTTCGGACCTTCGATGATGTCCGGCTCCGACCTGCAAGGCCGGTGGATGCCTTCCTCACGGAAGAAGACGTGCAAAGGCTAAGAGATGCCAGGTATCTAAGCGGCGAAATTTCGCATAGGCTGCCTACCCAAGGGCTCTTGGTGAAAGCGTGGTGTTCGCGTCTCACTTTCTTCTGGGGCTAAGATTCCCGACGAACCCCTTCGTGAGGGGGCTCATGTTTTATTATGAGTAGGAATTTCATGACTTTGATCTGGAGTCCATCCTCCACATCTCATCGTTCATTGTCGTATGCGAAGCCTTCCTCCGCATTACCCCTCACTTCGGATTGTGGCTCAAGACCTTCAAACTGGAGCCGAAGATGATCAAGGGGCAGCAGGCAGAGTGCGGAGGGGCTGTTATAAGCAAGAATGCTGATGCTCCGTGGCCCGAGGGCTCTTTTCAAGAGGAGCTCAGCCTGTGGCAACAAGAGTGGTTTTATATCACGGCTCCCAGGGGCACCAAATGGGTGGCGCCACCTGCCTTTCGCTCGGGTCCTCCACCGCGGCTGGCGTCGTGGGTCAATAAAGGACTTGACTGGGGGCCGTCCAAGGACATGCCCTTGCTGCAGGGCCGCATTCAAGATCTCCTAGAGAGAGAGATCACTCTGGTCGTAGTAGCGCAGGTCATGCTGATTCGTCGCATCCTGCCCTGCAGACGTCACCCCCTCCGCCTGTGGGAATTTAACCCGGAGGGGCCACGAGCTCTCCAACATTTTATGGGCATGACGCCTGTGGAGATGTACAAGCTTTTCTTTGGATCACAAGCGATGTGTCCGGACTTGACCGAGGACGCAGGTCTGAGCTGCAATCGCCTGGATACTCAAGTAAGTAGCCCTGTACCCGGACACGCTATCCCATATTTATCATGAATTTGCCCTCAAAAGAGCTGTCCCTTGAACAGGAGTGGATAGCAAAAGCAAAGCTAATCAGGTGTCCGGCCCCCCTCCATGAGACCACGCTCGATCCCGTGTTAACCAGGATGCTGCAGGTTGCGCCTTCGGAAGAAGGTGAAGGGGGGAACGAGGAAGCTACCGCCTCCGCGAAGGAGGCTGCCAGGAAAGGAGGGAGCGAAAATCCCTCCATCCAAGGGAAGAAGAGGACCGCCTCTGAAGACCCGGAGACCATGGTCTCAAAGCGGGGGAAGAAATCTTCGTCACAGAGTCCTGCGCCGAGAGATGCCTCGACCGCATTATGCCCCTAAGGGGATCAGCCCTCCACCGAGCCGTAAGTAAAAAGGGGAGTTTTTATTAAAATAAAGGATACCCCTGGCCTATTTCTGATGAAGATAACCGAAGTTTTACCTTGTAGTTCGGATCTCAGCCCTTCTCAGCAGAGCTCATCTTCGGGGGATCTTCGTCCGGAGATGATTGAGAGCGAAACGCCTCCCCCTGCCGTACCGTCGTGCGAGGTGAGCGACCCTGAGGTGTCGTCACGGAGGGTTTCTCCGAGTTCGGCGGAGCCGTAAGGCAGTCATATTTCCCCTCAAAGCCCTCCGTGTCCGGCCTTCGAAAAAGGCAATCGGACGAGTCTGACACCACCTGGTGTACGGTCGAAGGAGCTGAAGGATCTGCTCGGGCGAGCGTCTATCTCAGAAGATCACCATGCGTTAATGGGTACGGTGATTGAAAGGATTTCATCGGTAGAGAGCGGATTGCACGAAGCCGTTGGAAGTTTACTGACAGGCTTTGAGGTACGCAAGATGATGTACCTTCTGGCAGTTCCGCATATACAATGCGCCCTGTGTAGATAGTAGCCCCTGAGGCTCGGTGTGTTGTCAAAAAATGACAGCACGCCGAGGATCATAATCCCAGGTATAATATGTCGCCCTTCCTATGTAGGTGGCAAAGTGTCCGGTGGCTAGCCGGACTGATGAATTTGCCGAACTGAAGCGGCAACTTGACGTGGCGGATGCCGACGTCGCGCTTGTCAATAAGCGACTTGACGAGTCACAAGGTATGCAATTTCTCCACGGACACCTGGTAAGGGAGCTTGATGCCCGTGCCTTACAACAAGTATGCTTGATGCAGATGGTGCCGCTGCCATGGAGAACCTGCGGGCAGAACTCGCCCGAGCCAAGGAGCAGGCCAGAAAGAGCGACGTGGCTGCCTTAAAGGCGGCCGAAGAGCTGAAAACCGAACAGGCTGCTCACTGTCGAAGAAACAAGGAAATGGCTGAGATGGCCGTGGAGATGAAGAATGCTGCCGACCGCTGCAAGCTTCTTGAAAAAGAAGATCAAGCGGTACAAGAGGACCTGAAGAAGGCCGCTACCGAGGCCAAGGATGCTCGCTTTGCGATGAGAGCTATGAAGGAGGAGCTGCGTCAGGCCAGAGATATCGCGGCTGGAAAGCCCTTTCTGCTGCGGAGGAAATTCATGGATCCTAAATATGCTCAGTTGGACCGGCTGTGGAGTGCGGAGGATGCTTATCTGGACTTAGCGGCAAGTGCCGCGGACCCGGCCGAACACTTCCGAGATCAAGAGGATCACGAAATGGCAAAGGTTTTTTGGTCGAAGTTCCATAATCCAGAGCGCCCACTTCCATTAACCGATCGCTTGGCCGAATGGGCGGAGCTGAATAGGTTATCCGGACTTGCCATGAAGGATGTCGTGAGTCTTTTGTGGCCGAAGAGGCCTGAGCCGAAGAATTATTTTGGCTTGGTGCAACAGTTCCTTGGTGCGGTGCCGCATATCAATGCAATGAGAAGGTCGGCATGCATAGACGGTGTGCGGATGGCTCTTGCCCGTGTCAAGACATACTGGGCGGAGATGAAGGCCACCGATGTTGCATCCCAAGATTCGGACGGAAGCCGAGTACCTGTCGAGCACTATTTAATAGAGACGCAGTGCTCGAAGGATATTATGTTCGAATAACATGTATTATTGTGAAACAATGTTTCGATGAAATATAAAAGCTTTTTATACTTGTGCCTTCAAGAATTGAAACACCTCCTATGCGGCGGTTAATGTATATGTGTATATAACATAAAAGATGGCAGTCTTTGGCTTCAGCCCCCACGCATATAATGCTGGGGTGTTTGCAAAAGGCGCGTGTTCACACTTGATCCAACGTCTTGGTCCTATAAAGGAGGTGGTAGCGCAGCAAACTACGCAACCAGACTATAATGCTTTATCACTTTCACTTAGCCATAGGAGTTTGACAGTGGGGCTACTATATAGCCCCTAGGGGCACCGCGCTCACCCGAATTCGGGGCGCGTATGTGCCTGACCGAGAAACGGCCCTTCGTCTATGCGGAGGAATCCTAAAGATTCCGGCGGGTCATCGAGTGGTTGACCAGTCTCACGCTATATCATGGCAGTCAGTTTTCGGCTTTCTCTACTGAGGTGCTCGCCTGGACGAACTGGGGCACAATCGCAGTAGTTCTCCTGGTGCCGCGTTAGCCGATAGTGCGGAATGTAAGGCAGCAAAACACAGGAGCCAGGCAAACCCAACATTTGACCAAAGACATGATTCGGAGCTGATGGATATAAGGCCTAACTCGAGATGCCGAACACTCCCTAAGGTATTCGGTCTTGATGAAAACAGGCCGAACAACGCCCTTGGTAATAAGCCCCTGGTGTCCAGGTACGCGCAAAATTCTGGCATGGCCCATGCCGAAACGCCAGCCTCCTCCTTAGTTATAGCAAGAAACCAGGGGATGTGTATCAACAAGAGATAGTAAAAAAGGTTTGTGCAGGGTCTTAACCTAAAAAGAAACCTTGCAACGGGTCCCTACTGCATGTCTGCGCCTGTGTCTCCGTTGTGCCATATCCTGGACGGGTGTAGCACGGTGTTCATCTGTAAAAGAGAGGAACTTAGTTGAAAAAGATCATGCAAAAATGTACGTTATATTAAATAAACAAAGTACAATTCAAAAAATGAATAAAATTGAGTTTTATTGTCTCTTGCTGTATATGCACGGAGCCCCTTGTGCGGGGGTATGCGGCTGGTAAGCCCTTGTATATTTACGCCAGACTTGTCTAACCATGTCCGGGGTCTGAATGACCTATTTAGGTGCTTGGATTAATAAAGCCGGTCTAGTGTGTGGCTGTCAAGGCAGTCACACAATCTTCCGCGCTCGAGGTACACTCGATATTTCCCTTTAAGGAGATGATGCCTCGCGGACCGGGCATTTTAAGTGTAAGGGATGCATAATGCGGTATTGCGTTAAAGCGGGCGAAAGCTTCGCGTCCCAGGAGTGCTTGGTAGCTACTTGTAAATGGGGTGAGGTGGAAGTTCAACTTTTCGCGGCGGAAGTTGTCGGGTGAGCCGAACACAACTTCTAGCAGTAGAGAGCCCGTACAATGGGCATATGGGCCTGGCATTACCCCTTGAAAGGAAGTGTCTCTATGGCGAACTTTGGCTGGGTCTATCCCCATTTTGCGGATTGTGTCCTGATATAGCAGGTTTAAATCACTGTCGCCGTCCATTAGGACTTGTGTAAATTGGAGTCCGTCAATTATCGGATTTAATATCAAGGCAGTCCATCCTGCATTCCGGATACTTCTAGAGTAATCCTGATGGTCGAAGGTGACTGGTTTTAACAACCAGTGGCGGGACTCCTCTGGGATAGGCCGTATGGCGCGTACCTCTATGCGCGCCGCTCTATTTTTCCCTTTTGTCATGTGAAGTGAGTTTACTATTTTGACTTCTTGTGGGAAATTCTTTTCTGTTCCGGTGCTCTGCTTGTGGGGATCGTCATCGTCCTCGCTTGGTGTGTCAAGCCCCTTGTGTTCGGCGTTGAGTTTGTCGGACTGCTTGAAGACCCAACAATCTCTGTGGGTATGATTCGCAGGCTTCCCTGGGGTACTGTGGATTTGGCATACCTTGTCCAAGATAGTGTTTAAGTTAGATAGCTCGTCCCTGTTATCCTTAGGGGGCAGTTTTTTATGATTCTGCCGTGAGCTTTCGAATCCGGCATTGACTGATGTGCTCTTCCGGTTGTTTCCCTTGGTCCGGCGCTGGTCCTTGCTGCGTCGCGGTTTCCCATTTCCATCCCTGACTTCGGATGTACTTGGGTCGCTGATACTGCATCTTGCCAGCCAGCTATCCTCTCCTGCGCAAAAGCGGGTCATGAGGCTTGTTAATGCGGCCATTGTTCTTGGCTTTTCTTGGCCGAGGTGTCTGGCGAGCCATTTGTCTCGTACGTTGTGTTTGAAAGCTGCTAAGGCTTCGGCGTCCGGACAGTCGACTATTTGGTTCTTTTTAGTAAGGAATCTGTTCCAGAATTTTCGGGCTGACTCTCCGGGTTGTTGAGTTATGTGACTTAAATCGTCTGCATCCGGAGGTCGGATATAGGTCCCTTGAAAATTTGCCCGAAAGGCATCCTCGAGCTCCTCCCAACTTCCAATGGTGTTTTCGGGGAGGCCTTTGAGCCAATGCCGGGCTGGCCCTTTGAGCTTGAGGAGTAAGTATTTTATGGCGTGGAGGTCATCTCCTCTAGCCATGTGTATGTGGAGGATGTAATCCTCGATCCAGACTCCAGGGTCTGTTGTTCCGTCGTATGCCTCTATGTATACGGGCTTGAATCCCGCTAGAAATTCATAATCCAAAACCTCATCGGTAAAACATAGGGGGTGTGCGGCACCGCTATATTTAGGTGTGCCGTAATATTCGGATACTTGATGTGTTGCATTGCTTACTAGAGCTTGCTTTCTTGGCCCGTAGATAGATCTAACTGGGCCATCTTTTTGATGTGAATCCGTGTGCGGATCGCGGGCCGGCTTGTGTGCGGTGCCGTTTGCCGCTCTATGTTGGCCATGGGGTCGTCTATCCGACCGGGTGGTCTCCTTGTTCTTTGATTGCAGGGGCTCTATGGCCTCCTCATCGAATTCGGGCAGTAGTTTTCGCTTCGGGTAGCTCTTTGTTCGGGGACTATCGCCGTATTTGTCTGCGGTGTTGAGTACTTTGCTCCATCTGATTCTGAGCGCATCTTCTGCTGTTTTGAGCTTCCGCTTCTGCTTTTTCAGGCTACGCGCAGTGGCGACGAGCCTTTTGTGGAGGTTCTTCTGCTCAAGTGACTTGTCCGGCGTGAGATCGCCCGGACTGTTATCTTCGCCGGGGACGGGTCGTTTATCCAGATTGTCCTATTCGGACGGTTGCTCGATAGCATGTTCGTCGTCCACTGGTTTGCCCTGCTCTATGGCTGGGTCTGTATGGCTGTTGTCTTTGTCGAGGCGGGACTTTGAGCGGCGCTCACATCGCCGTTTTGACTGCTTTTCGAGGGAATGATCCCTCGTGACGTCCCGTTGTTCCTCGTCGTCGCTTCCTTTTAGGTGTGTCCACCATGTATACATCGTGAGATGAGGTGGCTGTCCAGTTCCCTATAGGTGCTGGTTCATGTTTGTCTCCTACATCGTCGTCCATACCGTCGATGTCTTCGGGGTCGAAGTCGAGCACGTCGTTTAAACTTTTGACAGTGGCTACGAAGTGGGTGGTGGGTGGGCTTTGAATTTCTTCATCGTCCGCATCCCAACCTTCCTGACCATAGTCCGGCCAGGGCTCTCCTAATAGAGAGAGAGACTTTAGTGAATTCAGGATGTCGCCAAAGGGCAAGTGCCGAAAGATGTCCGCGGCGGTGAACTCCATGATCGGCGCCTAATCGGATTCGATTGGCAGGGGCGCGGAAGGTTCAGAGTCCGGAGAGGAGTCCGGCGCCTTGGAGTCACGAGCTTCGCAAAGGACAAGGTTGGTGTTCGGCTCAATCGCCGTAAAGATAGCAGCCCCCGAGGCGGTGTCCAGCCACCCGTCCTCGATCGGCGCAGTCGGCTCCGAGCTAAGGGTCGGAGCGGACACTTGTGCGGCCTCCAGGGCACTGTCTGGCGGCAGAGCTAGATCATGCCCGTCGTGACGGTGCGGCGCGCTTGGCTGTGGCTCGAACCCGTCGAAGATCAAGTCTCTGCAGACGTCAGCCGTATAGTTCAAACTTCCAAATCTGACCTGATGGCTAGGGGCGTAGCTTTCAATCTGCTCCAGATGGCTGAGCGAATTGGCCCGCAGTGCAAACCGCCGAATACGAAGAACTGTCCGGGGAGAAAAGTCTCACCCTGGTCCGCATCGTTGTTGATGATCGGAGGAGCCATCGGGCCTAAAGATGACGACACAGTGGAACTCTCAATGAAAGCACCAATGTCGGTGTCAAAACCGGCGGATCTCGGGTAGGGGGTGCCGAACTGTGCGTCTAGGCGGATGGTAACAGGAGACAAGGGACACGATGTTTTTACCCAGGTTCGGGCCCTCTCAATGGAGGTAAAACCCTACTCCTGCTTGATTGATATTGATGATGTGGGTAGTACAAGAGTAGATCTACCACGAGATCAGAGAGACTAAACCCTAGAAGCTAGCCTATGGTATGATTGTTGTTCGTCCTACGGACTAAAACCCTCCGGTTTATATAGGCACCGAAGAGGGTTATGGTTACACAGAGTCGGTTACAATGGTAGGAGATCTACATATTTGTATTGCCAAGCTTGCCTTCCACGCCAAGGAAAGTCCCATCCGAACACGGGGCAAAGTCTTCAATCTTGTATCTTCATAGTCCAGGAGTCCGGCCAAAGGCTATAGTCCGGCCATCCGGACACCCCCTAATCCAGGACTCCCTCACCTATGATGGAATTACTCACGCATGGCGGTGTGCATCGTGAAATTGGTGATGGAGGATGGTTGATGATGATGACGGCGACGAATCCCCCTCTTCGGAGCCCGAACGGACTCCAGATCAGCCCTCCCGAGAGAGATTAGGGCTTGGCGGCGGCTCCGTATCGTAAAACATGATGAAACTTTCGCACTGAGTTTTCTCTCCGTGAAACGGAATATATAGAGTTGGAGTTGAGGTTGGTGGAGCATCAGGGGGCCCACGAGACAGGGGGACGCGCCCAGGGGGAGGGGGCGCGCCCCCCACCCTCGTGGACAAGATGTGGGCCCCCTGGCCTTGATTCTTTCGCTAGAATTTTTTATATTTTCCAAAAGTTATCTCCGTGGATTTTCAGGTCATTCCGAGAACTTCTGTTTTCTGCACAATAAATAACACCATGCCAGTTCTACTGAAAACAACATCAGTCAGGGTTAGTTTCATTCAAATCATGCAAGTTAGAGTCCAAAACAAGGGCAAAAGTGTTTGGAAAAGTAGATACTGAAGGAAATATGCCCTAGAGGCAATAATAAAATTATTATTTATTTCCTTATATCATGATAAACGTTTATTATTCATGCTAGAATTGTATTAACCGGAAACATGATACATGTGTGAATACATAGACAAACTTAATGTCACTAGTATGCCTCTACTTGACTAGCTCATTAATAAAAGATGGTTATGTTTCCTAACCATAGACATGAGTTGTCATTTTATTAACGGGATCACATCATTAGTAGAATGATGTGATTGACATGACCCATTCCGTTAGCTTAGCACTTGATCGTTTAGTATGTTGTTATTGCTTTCTTCATGACTTATACATGTTCCTACAACTATGAGATTATGCAACTCCCGTTTACCGGAGGAACACTTTGTGTGCTACCAAATGTCACAACGTAACTGGGTGATTATAAAGGAGCTCTATAGGTGTCTCCAAAGGTACATGTTGAGTTAGTGTATTTCGAGATTAGGTTTTGTCACTTCGATTGTCGGAGAGGTATCTCTGGGCCCTCTCGGTAAGGCACATCACTATAAGCCTTGCAAGCAATGTAGCTAATGAGTTAGTTACGGAATGATACATTACATAACGAGTAAATAGACTTGCCGGTAACGAGATTTAACTAGGTATTGAGATACCCACGATCGAATCACGGGCAAGTAACATACCGATGACAAAGGGAACAACGTATGTTGTTATGCAGTTTGACCGATAAAGATCTTCGTAGAATATGTAGGAGCCAATATGAGCATCCAGGTTCCGCTATTGGTTATTGACCGGAAACGTTTCTCGGTCATGTCTACATAGTTCTCGAACCCGTAGGGTCCGCACGCTTAATGTTTCGATGACAGTTATATTATGAATTTATGTGTTTTGATGTACAGAAGGTTATTCGGAGTCCCGGTTGTGATTAAGGACATGACGAGGAGTCTCGAAATGGTTGAGACATGAAGATTGATATATTGGAAGCCTATATTTGGATATCGGAAGTGTTCTGAGTGAAATCGGGATTTTACCGGAGTACCGGGAGGTTACCGGAACCCCCCGGGGGCTTAATGGGCCTACATGGGCCTTAGTGGAAATAGAGGGCAGCAAGGGGAGTGTGGGGCACGCCCCCCCCCCAAGGCCCAAACCGAATTGGTTTAGGGCAAGGGGGGGCGCCCCCCCTCTTTCCTTCTCCTCCTCTCCCTTTCCTTCCCCCTCTCCTAGTCCAACAAGGAAGGAGGGAGTCCTACTCCTGGTGGGAGTAGGACTCCCCATGGCGCGCCCCCTCCTAGGCCGGCCACCCCCTCCCCCCTTGCTCCTTTATATACGGGGGCAGGAGGCACCTCTAGACACAACAATTGATCTCTTGATCTCTTAGCCGAGTGCGGTGCCCCCCTCCACCATAGTCCTCAATAATATTGTAGCGGTGCTTAGGCGAAGCCCGGCGATGGTAGAAAATCAAGATCATCACCACGCTGTTGTGCGGACAAAACTCCCCCTCGACACTCGGCTGGATCGGAGTTCGAGGGACGTCAACGAGCTGAACATGTGCTAGAACTCGAAGGTGCCGTAGTTTCGGTGCTTGATTGGTCGGGCCGTGAAGAAGTATGACTACATCAACTGCGTTGTTCTAACGCTTCCGCTTTCGGTCTACGAGGGTACATGGACATACTCTCCCCTCTCGTTGCTATGCATCACCATGATCTTGTGTGTGCGTAGGAATTTTTTTTAAATTACTATGTTCCCCAATTGTGGCATCCGAGCCAAGTTTTATGCGTAGATGTTATATGCTCGAGTAGAACACAAGTGAGTTGTGGGCGATACAAGTCATACTGCTTACCAGCATGTCATACTTTTGTTCGGTGGAATTGTTGGATGAAGCGGCCCGGACCGACATTACGCATACGCTTACGCGAGACTGATTCTACCGACGTGCTTTGCACACAGGTGGCTGGTGGGTGTCAGTTTCTCCAACTTTAGTCGATCTGAGTGTTGCTACGCCCGGTCCTTGCGAAGGTTAAAAAATCACTAACTTGACGAACTATCGTTGTGATTTTGATGTGTAGGTAAGAACGGTTCTTGCTCAGCCCATAGTAGCCACGTAAAATTTGCAACAACAAAGGATGTCTAACTTGTTTTTGCAGGGCATGTTGTGATGTGATATGGTCAAGACGTGATGCTATATTTTATTGTATGAGATGATCATGTTTTGTAACCGAGTTATCGGCAACTGGCAGAAGCCATATGGTTGTCGCTTTATTGTATGAAATGCAAGCGCCCTGTAATTGCTTTACTTTATCACTAGGCGGTAGCGATAGTCGGAGAAGCAATAGATGGTGTAACGACAACGATGCTATGATGGAGATCAAGGTGTCGCGCCGGTGACGATGGTGATCACGACGGTGCTTCAGAGATGGAAATCACAAGCACAAAATGATGATGGCCATAACATATCACTTATATTGATTGCATGTCATGTTTATTTTTTATGCATCTTATTTTGCTTTGATTGACGGTAGCATTATAAGATGATCTCTCACTAATTATCAAGAAGTGTTCTCCCTGAGTATGCACTGTTGCGAAAGTTCTTCGTGCTGAGACACCACGTGATGATCGGGTGTGATAGGCTCTACGTTCAAATACAACGGGTGCAAAACAGTTGCACACGCGAAATATTCAGGTTAAACTTGACGAGCCTAGCATATATAGATATGGCCTCAGAACACGGAGACCGAAAAAACTACTCCGCTCACGTGATGATCGGACATGGTTTAGTTGATTTGGAGCACGTGATCACTTAGATGACTAGAAATATGTCTGTCTAAGTGGGAGTTCTTTAGTAATATGATTAATTGAACTTAAATTTATCATGAACTTAGTACCTGATAGTATTTTGCTAGTCTATGTTTGTTGTAGATAGATGGCTCGTGCTGTTGTTCCGTTGAATTTTAATGTGTTCCTTGAGAAAGCTAAGTTGAAAGATGATGGTAGAAATTACACGGACTGGGTTCGTAATTTGAGGATTAACCTCATTGCTGCACAGAAGAATTACGTCCTAGAAGCACCGCTGGGTGCCAGGCCTGCTGCAAATGCAACTAACGACGTTAAGAACGTCTGGCAGAGCAAAGCTGATGACTATTCGATAGTTCAGTGTGCCATGCTTTACAGCTTACAACCGGGACTTCAACGACGTTTTGAACGTCATGGAGCATATGAGATGTTCCAGGAGTTGAAGTTAATATTTCAAGCAAATGCCCGGATTGAGAGATATGAAGTCTCCAATAAGTTCTATAGCTGCAAGATGGAAGAGAATAGTTCTGTCAGTGAACATATACTCAAAATGTCTGGGTATAATAATCACTTGATTCAACTGGGAGTTAATCTTCCTGATGATAGTGTCATTGACAGAATTCTTTAATCACTGCCACCAAGCTACAAGAGCTTCGTGATGAACTATAATATGCAAGGGATGGACAAGACTATTCCCGAGCTCTTCGCAATGCTAAAAGTTGCGGAGGTAGAAATCAAGAAGGAGGATCAAGTGTTGATGGTCAACAAGACCACCAGTTTCAAGAAAAAGGGTAAAGGGAAGAAGAAGGGGAACTTCAAGAAGAACAACAAACAAGTTGCTGCTCAAGAGAAGAAACCCAAATCTGGACCTAAGCCTGAGACTGAGTGCTTCTACTGCAAGCAGACTGGACACTAGAAGCGGAATTGCCCCAAGTATTTGGCGGATAAGAAGGATGGCAAGGTGAACAAAGGTATATGTGATATACATGTTATTGATGTGTACCTTACAAATGCTCGCAATAGCACCTGGGTATTGGATACTGGTTCTGTTGCTAATATTTGCAACCCGAAACAGGGACTACGGATTAAGCGAAGATTGGCTCAGGACAAGGTGACGATGCGCGTGGGAAATGGTTCCAAAGTTGTGATCGCGGTCGGCACGCTACCTCTACATCTACCTTCGGGATTAGTTTTAGACCTGAATAATTGTTACTTGGTGCCGATGTTAAGCATGAACATTATATCTGGATCATCTTTGATGCGAGACGGTTATTCATTTAAATTAGGGAATAATGGTTGTTCTATTTATATGAGTAATATCTTTGGTCATGCACCCTTGAAGAGTGGTCTATTTTTATTAAATCTCGATAGTAGTGATACACATATTCATAATGTTGAAACCAAAAGATGAAGAGTTCATAATGATAGTGCAACTTATTTGTGGCACTGCCGTTTAGGTCATATTGGTGTAAACCGCATGAAGAAACTCCATACTGATGGACTTCTGGAATCACTTGATTATGAATCACTTGGTACTTGCGAACCGTGCCTCATGGGCAAGATGACTAAAACGCCGTTCTCCGGAACTATGGAGCGAGCAACAGACTTGTTGGAAATCATACATACTGATGTATGTGGTCCAATGAATGTTGAAGCTCGCGGCGGATATCGTTATTTTCTCACCTTCACAGATGATTTGAGCAGATATGGGTATATCTACTTAATGAAACATAAGTCTGAAACATTTGAAAAGTTCAAAGAATTTCCAAGTGAAGTGGAAAATCATCATAACAAGAAAATAAAGTTTCTACGATCTGATCGTGGAGGAGAATATTTGAGTTATGAGTTTGGTTTACATCTGAAACAATGTGGAATAGTTTCGCAACTCACGCCACCCGGAACACCACAACGAAATGGTGTGTCCGAACATCGTAATCGTACTTTACTAGATATGGTGCGATCTATGATGTCTCTTACTGATTTACCGCTATCGTTTTTGGGTTGTACTTTAGAGACGGACGCATTCACATTAAATAGGGCACCATCAAAATCTGTTGAGATGATGCCTTAAGAACTGTGGTTTGGCAAGAAACCAAAGTTGTCGTTTCTTAAAATTTGGGGCTGCGATGCTTATGTGAAGAAACTTCAACCAGATAAGCTCGAACCCAAATCGGAAAAATGTGTCTTCCTAGGATACCCAGAAGAGACTATTGGGTACACCTTCTATCACAGATCTGAAGGCAAGACTTTTGTTGCTAAATTCGGAGCCTTTCTAGAAAAAGAGTTTCTATTGAAAGAAGTAAGTGGAGGAAACTAGAACTTGATGAGGTAACTGTACCTGCTCCCTTATTGGAAAATAGTTCATCACAGAAACCGGTTCTTGTGACGACTACACCAATCAGTGAGGAAGCTAATGATATTGATCATGAGTAAGATCCGCACCAGAGTGGTACGGTAATCCTATTCTGGAAGTCATGTTACTTGACCATGGTGAACCTACGAACTATGAGGAAGCGATGATGAGCCCAGATTCCGCAAAATGGCTTGAGGCCATGAAATCTGAGATGGGATCCATGTATGAGAACAAAGTATGGACTTTGGTTGACTTGCCCAATGATCGGCAAGCCATCAAGAATAAATGGATCTTCAAGAAGAAGACTGATGTTGATGGTAATGTAACTGTCTACAATGCTCGACTTGTTGCAAAAGGTTTTCGACAAGTTCAAAGGGTTGACTACGATGAGACTTTCTCACCCGTAGTGATGCTTAAGTCTGTCCGAATCATGTTAGCAATTGCCGCATTTTATGATTATGAAATATGGCAAATGGATGTCAAAACTGCATTCCTAAATGGATTTCTGGAAGAAGAGTTGTATATGATACAACCAAAAGGTTTTGTCGATCCAAAAGGTGCTAACAAAGTGTGCAAGCTCCAGCGATCCATTTATGGACTAGTGCAAGCCTCTCGGAGTTGGAATAAATGCTTTGATAGTGTGATCAAAGCATATGGTTTTATACAGACTTTTGGAGAAGCCTGTATTTACAAGAAAGTGAGTGGGAGCTTTGTAGCATTTCTGATATTATATGTAGACAACATATTATTAATTGGAAATGATATAGAATTTCTGGATAGCATAAAGGGATACTTGAATAAAAGTTTTTCGATGAAAGACCTCGGTGAAGCTGCTTACTTATTGGGCATCAAGATCTATAGAGATAGATCAAGACGCTTAATTGGACATTCACAAAGCACATACCTGGATAAAGTTTTGAAAAAGTTCAAAATGGATCAGGCAAAGAAAGGGTTCTTGCCTGTATTACAAGGTGTGAAGTTGAGTCGGATTCAATGCCCGACCACAGCAAAAGATAGAGAGAAAATTAAAGATGTTCCCTATGCTTCAGCCATAGGCTCTATCATGTATGCAATGCTGTGTACCAGACCTGATGTATGCTTAGCAATAAGTTTAGCAGGGAGGTACCAAAGTAATCCACGAGTGGATCACTGGACAGCGGTCAAGAATATCCTGAAATACCTGAAAAGGACTAAGGATATGTTTCTTGTTTATGGAGGTGACAAAGAGCTAGTTGTAAATGGTTACGTCAATGCAAGCTTTGACACTGATCCGGACGATTCTAAATCGCAAACCGGATACGTGTTTATATTGAACGGTGGAGCTGTCAGTTGGTGCAGTTCTAAACAAAGCGTCGTGGCGGGATCTACATGCAAAGTGGAGTACATAGTTGCTTCGGAAGCAGCAAATGAAGGAGTCTGGATGAGGAGTTCATTTCCAATCTAGGTGTCATACCTAGTGCATCGGGACCAATGAAGATCTTCTGTGACAATACTGGTGCAATTGCCTTGGCAAAGGAATCCAGATTTCACAAGAGGACCAAGCACATCAAAAGACACTTCAATTCCATCTAGGACCAAGTCTCCAGGTGGGAGACATAGAGATTTGCAAGATACATATGGATCTGAATGTTGCAGACCCGTTGACTAAGCCTCTTCCACGAGCAAACCATGATCCGCACCAAGGCTCCATGGGTGTTAGAATCATTACTATGTAATCAAGATTATTGACTCTAGTGCAAGTGGGAGACTGAAGGAAATATGCCCTAGAGGCAATAATAAAATTATTATTTATTTCCTTATATCATGATAAATGTTTATTATTCATGCTAGAATTGTATTAACCGGAAACATGATACATGTGTGAATACATAGACAAACTTAATGTCACTAGTATGCCTCTACTTGACTAGCTCATTAATCAAAGATGGTTATGTTTCCTAACCATAGACATGAGTTGTCATTTGATTAACGGGATCACATCATTAGTAGAATGATGTGATTGACATGACCCATTCCGTTAGCTTAGCACTTGATCGTTTAATATGTTGCTATTGCTTTCTTCATGACTTATACATGTTCCTACAACTATGAGATTATGCAACTCCCGTTTATCGGAGGAACACTTTGTGTGTTACCAAATGTCACAACGTAACTGGGTGATTATAAAGGAGCTCTACAGGTGTCTCCAAAGCTACATGTTGAGTTGGTGTATTTCGAGATTAGGTTTTGTCAGTCCGATTCTCAGAGAGGTATCTCTGGGCCCTCTCGGTAATGCGCATCACTATAAGCCTTGCAATCAATGTAGCTAATGAGTTAGTTACGGAATGATGCATTACATTACGAGTAAAGAGACTTGCCGGTAACGAGATTGAACTAGGTATTGAGATACCGACGATCAAATCTCGGGCAAGTAACATACCGATGACAAAGGGAATAACGTATGTTGTTATGCGGTTGGACCGATAAAGATCTTCGTAGAATATGTAGGAGCCAATATGAGCATCCAGGTTCCGCTATTGGTTATTGACCGGAAACGTTTCTCGGTCATGTCTACATAGTTCTCAAACACGTAGGGTCCGCATGCTTAAGGTTTCGATGACAATTATATTATGAATTTATGAGTTTTGATGTACCGAAGTTTGTTCGGAGTCCTGGATGTGATTACGGACATGACGAGGAGTCTCGAAATGGTCGAGACATGAAGATTGATATATTGAAAGCCTATATTTGGATATCGGAAGTGTTCCGGGTGAAATCGGGATTTTACCGGAGCATCGGGAGGTTACCAGAACCCCCCGGGGGCTTAATGGGCCTACATGGGCCTTAGTGGAAATAGAGGACAGCAAGGGGAGTGTGGGGCACGCCCTCCCAAGGCCCTAACCGAATTGGTTTAGGGCAAGGGGTGCCGGCCCCCCTCTTTCCTTCTCCTCCTCTCCCTTTCCTTCCCCCTCTCCTAGTCCAACAAGGAAGGAGGGAGTCCTACTCCCGGTGGGAGTAGGACTCCCAATGGCACGCACCCTCCTAGGCCTGCCGCCCCCTCCCCCCTTGCTCCTTTATATATATGGGGGTAGGGGGCACCTCTAGACACAACAATTGATCTCTTGATCTCTTAGCCGTGTGCGGTGCCCCCCTCCACCATAGTCCTCCTCGATAATATTGTAGCGGTGCTTAGGCGAAGCCCTGCGATGGTAGAACATCAAGATCGTCACCACGCCATCGTGCTGACGGAACTCTCCCTCAACACTCGGCTGGATTGGAGTTCGAGGGACGTCATCGAGCTGAACGTGTGATAGAATTCGGAGGTGCCGTAGTTTTGGTGCTTGATCGGTCGGGCCATGAAGACGTATGACTACATCAACCGTGTTGTTCTAACGCTTCCGCTTTCGGTCTACGAGGGTATGTGGACATACTCTCCCCTCTGGTTGCTGTGCATGACCATGATCTTGCGTGTGCGTAGGATTTTTTTTGAAATTACTACGTTCCCCAATAGATACGTTGGAGACGTATCAACTCCCCCAAGCTTAAACCTTTGCTTGTCCTCAAGCAATTCAGTTGATAAACTGAAAGTGATAAATAAAAACTTTTACAAACTCTGTTTGCTCTTGTTGTTGTAAATATGTAAAGCCATCATTCAAGTTTTCTGCAAAGATTATGAACTAACCATATTCACAATAACAATTTGGTCTCATGTTTACTCATATCATTAGCATAATCAACTAGCGAGCAATAATAATAAATCTCGGATGACAACACTTTCTCAAAACAATCATAATATGATATAACAAGATGGTATCTCGCTAGCCCTTTCTGAGACCGCAAAACATAAATGCAGAGCACCTTTAAAGATCAAGGACTGACTAAACATTGTAATTCATGGTAAAAGAGATCCAGTCAAGTCATACCCAATATAAACTAATAATAATACATGCAAATGATAGTGTGCTCTCCAGCGGGTGCTTTTTAATAAGAAGGTGATGACTCAACATAAATGTAAATAGATAGGCCCGTCGCAGAGGGAAGCAGGGATTTGTAGAGGTGCCAGAGCTCGATTTTAAAATAGAGATGAATAACATTTTGAGCGGTATACTTTCACTGTCAACGCAAAAACTATGAGATGGCAATATCTTCCATGCTACACACATTATAGGCGGTTCCCAAACAGAATGGTAAAAGTTTATACTCCCCCACTACCAACAAGCACACTCCACGACCATCTAAAACAACGGGGTACCGTCCATACCAACAACAGTCCTGGGGGAGTTTTGTTTTAATTATTTTGATTTGCTTTGATCTTTTTGATCATGGGATTGTGCATCCCAGTTACCAGCCATTTTCTCGTGAATGAGGAGTGGAGTCCACTCCCCTTGAGAATGACCCACCTAGCATGGAAGATACAGATAGCCCTAGTTGAAACATGAGCTGCTCGAGCATACAAAACATAATTTCATTTGAAGGTTTGGAGTTTGGCACATACAAATTTACTTGGAACGGTAGGTAGATACCGCATATAGGAAGGTATGGTGGAGTCATATGGAATAACTTCGGGATTTATGGAGTTTGGATGCACAAGCAGTATTCCCGCTTAGTACAGGTGAAGGCTAGCAAAAGGCTGGGAAGTGGCCAACTGAGAGAGCGACAACAGTAATGGTCATCCATTAAAATTGATCAACACTGAGTGCAAACATGAGTAGGATATAATCCACCATGAACGTAAATATCGTGAAGGCTATGTTGATTTGTTTCAACTACATGCATGAACATGTGCCAAGTCGAGTCACTCGAATCATTCAAAGGAGGATACCATCCCATCATACCACATCATAACCATTTTAATAGCATGTTGGCACGCAAGGTAAACCATTATAAGCTCCCAGCTAATTAAGCATGGCATAAACAACTATAATCTCTAAATGTCATTGCAAACATGTTTATTCATAATAGGCTGAATCAGGAATGATGAACTCATCATATTCACAAAAACAAGGGAGGTCGAGTTCATACCAGCTTCTCTCATCTCAATCAGTCCATCATATATCGTCATTATTGCCTTTCACTTGCACGACCGAACGATGTGTATAATAATAATAGTGCACGTGCATTGGACTAAGCTGGAATTCCCCCAAGCTTAGGCTTTTGGCCTAAGTTGGTCTAATGCCAGGGGTAGCCTGGCTGATATACGAAGTTATAACCGGGGTCGTACTGATATGTAGCAGCCAATGCCTCCTGAGCTGCGGCATGTTGTCGAGATGCTTCCGCTCTCCTCTCGTGTTCGCCTACCTCCTCCCTGGTAACAACATATCTTCGTTTTTCCTAGTAATCAAAAAGGGAAGGAGCAGGGAGAGTAACATGGAAAGCGCGACGTCTGTCAAAGATTAGTCGATACTGGAGGAATTGTTCATTCGTCACAAGAAAACGGTGCCTCACCATAGCGTCAAAATCTGAATAAGCAGCAGGCAACTCTATATCACACTCACGTGGAGATATACCAAGATAATTAGCAACATGGGTCGCATAAATTCCTCCAAATAAATCTCCAAATATACCATTATTATGCAACCTACGTGCAACTATTGCCCCCAAGTTGTAATCTTTATTACCTAATACAGCACTCTCGAGGACACAAAGATTAGGGACACACATGTGGCATGCTTCATCTTTACCGTTAATGCATCTACCAATGAAGAGAGCAAAATAATGTATAGTAGGAAAATGAATACTCCCTATGGTAGCTTGTGCTATATCCCTAGATTCTCCCACAGTTATACTAGCTAGAAAATCTTTATATTCAGATTTGTGGGGTTCATTAACATTACCCCACAGTGGGAGTTTGCAAGCAGTAGTAAAATCTTCTAGGTCCATGGTATAAGATTGATCATAAATATCAAATAGGAAATTCCGAGAATTACGCGAAGATGTATATTTAAATCTTTTCACAAATGAATCACTCAATTGGTAGTACTGAGGACACTTATCTTGTATGAAGTCCTCAAGCTCAGCATTATGCACACATGCGTCAAATTCATCCTTGATGCCTGCATTGACCATAAACTCTTCTGACGGCCATTCACAAGACCACACCTCAGCGTCCCTTGGTGGTTCATCGTCTTGCTCACGCATAGCACGCCTGGGTCCTCTCTTTGTAGAGGAACCACCTTGGTACATTTTCCTGGACATATTTCTTCCTCTGAAAAATTTCTGAAATTTTTAGTAACTTCAAAATAAGAGTGAATCAAACTAAACAAGATTGATAGCAACTACTCCCACAAGTGCCTAGAGCCTATATCATGCATTAGAATTACTTGGGACCTCATAAATTTGACATGCAAGCTCAAGAACAGGGTCACCTATGCAGCAAAAATTTGCAATGAATAAAGCACTAGAACAAAAACTAATTGGACCAATGGAGGAGTCACATACCAAGCAACAATCTCCCAAAGTAGTTTTGTAAATGGAGCTTTGAGCAAGGAGATCGAAAATCGCTGCAAAATGAGCTAGAACTCGTGCTTGAGCTGGATGGGGATTTTTTGGGGAGGAATATGGAGTGTGTGGGTGCAGGACTAAGTGAAGGGTGGCCACCGTGGGCCTACGAGACAGGGGGGCGCGCCCTCCACCCTCGTGGCCAGGTGCTTGCCCCCTTGCTGTGTTCTCAGTGCCTAAAATCCTCAAATATTCCATAAAAACATACTAAATTTGTAGAGCATTTGGAGCACTTTTATTTTCAGGATATTTTTTTATTGCACGGATAATTCAGAAAATAGACAGACAATACTATTTTTGCTTTATTTATTCTAGATAGCATAAAGTAAAAAGAGGGTACAGAAGGTTGTGCCTCCTAGTTTCATCGATCTCATGATTATCAAAAGGAATCCACTAACAAGGTTGCTCAAGTCTTGTTAACAAACTCATTCCAAATAACATGGAACCGGAGAAATTTCGAATAACACTAGGTTACCTTAGCGGGCATATGAACATCCCCAATAATAAGAATATCATACTTTTTCTTGACAGTAGGAAGAGGAAATTCAACACCTGCAATAATGATAGTTGGAACCTTTCCAATAGAATTGATGCTATGAACTTGAGGTTGTTTCCTCGGAAGGTGTAACGTATCCTCATTACCATTAACATGAAAAGTGATATTGCCTTTGTTGCAATCAATAATAGCTCCTGCAGTATTCAAAAAGGGTCTACCAAGGATAATCGACATACTATCGTCCTCGGGAATATCAAGAATAACAAAGTCTGTTAAGATAATGACATTTGCAACCACAATTGGCACATCCTCACAAATACCGACAGGTATAGCAGTTGATTTATCGGCCATTTGCAAAGATATTTTAGTAGGTGTCAACTTATTCAATTCAAGTCTACGATATAAAGAGAGAGGCATAACACTAACACCGGCTCCAAGATCACATAAAGCTGTTTTAACATAATTTCTTTTAATGGAGCAAGGTATAGTTGGTACCCCTGGATCTCCAAGTTTCTTTGGTATTCCATTTTTAAAAGTATAATTAGCAAGCATGGTGGAAATTTCAGCTTCCGGTATCTTTCTTTTATTTGTAATAATATCCTTCATGTATTTAGCATAAGGATTTAATTTAAGCATATCAGTTAAGCGCATACATAAGAAGATAGGTCTAATCATTTCAGCAAAGCGCTCAAAATCCTCATCATCCTTTGTCTTGGATGGTTTAGGAGGAAAAGGCATGGGTTTCTAAACCCATGGTTCTCTTTCTTTACCGTGCTTCCCAGCAACAAAGTCTCTCTTATCATAACGCTGATTGTTTGATTGTGGGTTATCAAGATCAACAACAGGTTCAATCACTACATCATTATTATTGCTAGGTTGAGCATCAACATGAACATTATCATTAGCATTATCACTAGGTTCATGTTCATCACCTGATTGTGTTTCAACATCAGAAATAGAAATATTATTGGGATTCCCAGATGTGTCTACAACAGGTTCACTAGAAGCATGCAAAGTCCTATCATTTTTCTTTTTCTTCTTTTTAGGAGGACTAGGTGCATCTAAATTATTTCTCTGAGAATCCTGCTCGATTCTCTTCGGGTGGCCATCAGGATACAAAGGTTCCTGAGTCATTTTACCTGTTCTAGTAGCCACTCTAACATCAAAATCATGTCTATTATTTAATTCATCGAGCAAATCACTTTGAGCTTTAAGTACTTGCTCTACTTTAGTGGTAACCATAGAAGCATATTTGCTAATGAGTTTAAGTTCACCTTTAACTCTAGCCATACAATCACTCAAGCGTCCTATCTCGAAAGCATTATTCTTTAATTCTCCACCAACATAAGCATTAAAACTTTCTTGTCTAGCCATAAAGTCATCAAATTCATCTAAGCATTGGCTATGAAATTTAGTAGACGGGATTTCAACTTTATCATATCTATAAATAGAATTTACCTTTACTACCTGTGTCGGGTTATCAAGACAATGTGTTTCTTCGATAGGTGGTAAATTAAGACCATGTATTTCTTCAATAGGAGGTAAATTCTTAACATCTTCAGCTTTAATACCTTTTTCTTTCATTGATTTCTTTGCCTCTTGCATATCTTTAGGACTGAGAAATAGAACACCCCTTTTCTTCGGAGTTTGTTTAGGAATAGGCTTAGGAGTTGGCTCAATTGGCTCAAGAATTGGCTCTGGAAGAGTCCAATTATTTTCATTAGTCGACATATTATTCAATAACAATTCAGCTTGGTCGACTGTTCTCTCCTTGAAAACACAACCAGCACAACTATCCAAGTGGTCCTTGGAAGCATCGGTTAGTCCATTATAAAGGATATCAAGTATTTCATTTTTCTTAAGAAGAGGAATCAGGCAAAGCATTAAGTAATCGGAGAAGCCTCCCCCAAGCTTGTGGGAGACTCTCTTCTTCGATTTGCGCAAAATTATATATTCCCCGCAAGGCAGCTTGTTTCTTATGAGCAGGGAAATATTTAGCAGATAAGTGATAAATCATATCCTGGGGACTACGCGCACAACCAGGATCAAGAGAATTAAACCAAGTTTTAGCATCACCCTTTAATGAGAATGGAAATATCTTAAGGATATAATAATAGCGAGACTTCTCATCATTGGTAAACAGGGTGGCTATATCATTTAACTTGGAAAGATGTGCCACAACAGTTTCAGATTCATTGCCATAAAAAGGATCAGATTCAACCAAAGTAATTATCTCAGGATCAATAGAGAATTCATAATCCTTATCAGTAACAAAGATAGGTGAAGTAGCAAAAGCAGGGTCATATTTCATTCTAGCATTCAAAGTTTTCTGTTTAAGTTTAGCTAGTAATTTCTTAAGATCAGATCTATCATTGCAAGCAAAAATATCTCTAGCAGTATCTTCATTCATAACATAACCCTCAGGAACAACGGGCAATTCATATTTAGGGGGAGAACCTTCATCATCACTATCATCAATAATTTCATCTTCAATAATTTCATTCTCTCAAACCCTAGCAAGTTGTTCATCAAGATATTCACCTAATGGCACAGTAGTATCAAGCATAGAAGTAGTTTCATCATAAGTATCATGCATGGCAGAAGTGGCATCATCAATAACATGCGACATATCAGAATTCATTGCAGTAGCAGGTTTAGGTTCGCAAGCTACTCATAACAGAAGGAGAATCTAGTGCAGAGCTAGATGGCAGTTCCTTACCTCTCCTCGTAGTTGAGGGAAAAATCTTAGTTCTTGCGTCTTTCAAGTTCTTCATAGTGATCAGCAGATATAAATCCCAAATGACTCGAAGAATAGAGCTATGCTCCCCGGCAACGGCACCAGAAAATAGTCTTGATAACCCACAAGTATAGGGGATCGCAACAGTTCTCGAGGGTAGAGTATTCAACCCAAATTTATTGATTCGACACGAGGGGAGCCAAAGAATATTCTCAAGTATTAGCAGTTGAGTTGTCAATTCAACCACACCTGGATAACTTAGTATCTACAGCAAAGTATTTAGTAGCAAAGTAGTATGATAGTAATGGTAACAATGGCAAAAGTAATGATAGCAGTTTTGTAGTGATTGTAATAGTAGCAACGGAAAAGTAAATAAGCAAAGCACAATATGTGAAAAGCTCGTAGGCACTAGATCAGTAATGGATAATAATGTCGGATGCGATTCCTCATGTAATAGTTATAACATAGCGTGACACAGAACTAGCTCCAGTTCATCAATGTAATGTAGGCATGTATTCCGATTATAGTCATACGTGCTTATGGAAAAGAACTTGCATGAAATCTTTTATCCTACCCTCCCGTGGCAGTGGGGTCCTATTGGAAACTAAGGGATATTAAGGCCTCCTTTTAATAGAGAACCGGAACAAAGCATTAGCACATAGTGAATACATGAACTCCTCAAACTATGGTCATCACCGGGAGTGGTCCCGATTATCGTCACTTTGGGGTTGCTGGATCATAACACATAGTAGGTGACTATAGACTTGCAAGATAGGATCAAGAATTCACATATATTCATGACAACATAATAGGTTCAGATCTGAAATCATGGCACTCGGGCCCTAGTGACAAGCATTAAGCATGGCAAAGTCATAGCAACATCAATCTCAGAACATAGTGGATACTAGGGATCAAACCCTAACAAGACTAAGTTGATTACATGGTGAATTTCATCCAACCCATCACCGTCCAGCAAGCCTACGATGGAATTACTCACGCACGGTGGTGAGCATCATGAAATTGTTGATGGAGGATAGTTGATGATGACGACGACGATGAATCCCCCTCTCTAGAGCCCCGAATAGACTCCAGATCAGCCCTCCCGAGAGAGATTAGGGCTTGGCGGCGGCTCTGTATCGTAAAACGCGATGAAACTTTCTCTCTGATTTTTTTCTCCGCGAAACGGAATATATAGAGTTGGAGTTGAGGTCGGTGGAGCATCAGGGGGCCCACGAGACAGGGGGCGCGCCAGGGGGAGGGGGCACGCCCCCACCCTCGTGGACCAGGGTGTGGGCCCCCTGGCCTTGATTCTTTCACCAGTATTTTTTATATTTTCCAAAAGTTATCTCCGTGGATTTTCAGGTCATTCCAAGAACTTTTGTTTTCTGCACAATAAATAACACCATGGCAGTTCTGCTGATAACAACATCAGCCCGGGTTAGTTTCATTCAAATCATGCAAGTTAGAGTCCAAAACAAGGGCAAAAGTGTTTGGAAAAGTAGATACGTTGGAGACGTATCATAGCCTAGCGTAAGTTGCTTCCTTATTTATTTCCTTGTTGTCTTGTTTATTTGTTTGCTTGTAGTCAATGCAGTTCTTTTTCCATGGTTTGCTAGTGGCCACAATAACCTAATTTTTAAAACTAGGCCACAATAACCATGGGCTACATATTTACTGTAGTTACCATGGGCCTCCTACGGGTCATAGAAACAATGGGCCTTCTAAGGGCCGTAGAAACAATGGGCCTTCAACGGGCCGTAGCATCAATGGGCCTTCTACGGGCCAGCATCAATGGGCCTTCTACGGGCCGTATGATCGATCGGCCAAACATGGGCCAATAACAGACCACATTATGGGCCGTAAATGGGCTAGATTTGGAATCGTTCGTTCATGGGCCGACAATAACGGGCCATCATTAATCGGGTGTATTTATTGATGCTATGAAAATGTCCCAACAGATTAACCGGCCGCAAATGGGCCGATTGTAACCATGGGCTGAATTTGGCCCACGAGCAGAAAAGGCCAGTAACGGGCCGTAAAACTACAAAAAAAGACACATCCGTGAAATTTTGGGTCGAACAAAATTTTTTCCTATCATACTTATGACACTTCCATGACGGTAATTGTGATAAAACCTGGTATCATCATAGATGTGGTGGGCTCCTACTTCTATGAAAAAAATCATGGTAGAAAATGGGCTTTTCGTCTTGGGTGGGCCGGAAACGCAACTGCATGACATTCTTTGGGCCGTCGATGATGGAAAAAACCATGGTAGAAGCGAGGGCGAGGAAAATTTCGACGAGTTCCCGGTTACGGTGGGTGGTCGGGGGCCGAGCGATGCGCATTTCTCTCGTACACGTACACGCGTGTGCGAGGCGTTGGGCTCTAACTGAACCCGAGCGAGGCGTTGGGATCTAACTGAACCCGAGCGATTGCACTGCAGGCTACGCGTTACTGAACCCGAGCGATCGATCGATGACTATTAACTGAGCCCGATCGAGCGATTCCTTCGCTACTGCTGCTAACTGAAGCCGATCCATGTTGCCTTTGCATGAACAGTGAGCGTTGCAGGGGGGTTGGATGAACAATGAGCGGTGGGGGTCAATGAACAGGACCCCATGGTGTTGCCTCTGGATGAATAGGACCCCGACCGATCGAGCCGGTTAGGGCTGGATGAACAGGACCCCGTGGAGGGCTGGATGAACAGGACGACCCTGTGGAGGGCTAGATGAACAGTAGATGTTGGAGGGGTGGATGAACAGTATCCCATGGAGGGGTGGTTGAACAGGAGCCCGTGGAGAGGGGTGGTTGAACAGTAGTCGGTGGAGTAGCACGCGGTGGAGGCTGGATGAACAGGAGCCCCGTGGATGAACAGTCGTAGGTGGAGGCTGGAGGAGGTCGACGGTGGATGAACAGTAGCCCGTGGAGGCTGGAGGAGGTCGAAGATGGAGATGAACAGTATCCCATGGAGTCCCGTTTTGCGGTACGCCACACCCCTCCCGATGAACAGGACCCCTGTTTCGACCGTAGCGCTCCAACACAAGTCCGTTTCCTCCGCTTTGCGGTACGCCACACCCCTCCCGATCAACAAGACCCCATTTCAACCGTAGGAGGTCCAACACAAGTCTGTTTCCTCCGTTTTGCGGTACGCCAGACCCCTTCCAATGAACAGGATCCCGTTTCGAATGTGGCCGGTCGAACACAAGGCCGTTTCCTCGCCTGTTCCGTCCAAGCCCTCCTGATGAACGCAACGACGCATTCCGTTTCGACCCAGCCGGTTGGCTCCCCATGAACACGACGACGACATTGTTTCTCCGTTCCAACCTAGCCATGTACACGAGCCCTGGCCGTACATATGCACGAGTAGGCGTTCGAGACCCCGCCCGTATGTACGTACGTGGCCATATTTTCTTTTTTGCACACTGGCCGCTGTGCATACATGTACATGCTACGTGCGCGCCTCTACAACTACACGCGTGCGCCTCTACATCGACCAGTATGTACGTACACGTTCGCGACCAGAATGATAACGCTACGTACGCTTCGACCAGGTGGGTCCCAACTGTCAGGCACTTCCTTGCGTGCGAAGATGTAGCTGGTGGGTCCTAGCAGTTGGGGGGAAAATCGTTTTTTTGCCCGGATGCACTTCCTTGCGTGCGAAAATGTAGGTGGTGGGTCCCAATAGTCAGGGGGTGAATCATTTCTTTTGCCCATAATATGGACGCACTTCCTTCCATGTGAAGATGTAGCTGATAGGTCCCAGCAGTCAGGGTGGAAGCGTTTTTTTTTCATGAAATATGATGGCCCGTCTGGTGGGTCCCTGCAGTCAGGTGGAGGAATCATTATTTTCCGCATAATAAGGAGGCACTTCCTTGCTGCGTCCATGGACCCAGCTGTCAGCCTCTCCATGTACAGTCCACGTCCGATGGAAGTCATTCCTTGACCACGTTGACCACGTCGCACCGAGAGCACCAGGGCGGTGGACGACGGCGAGGCCTAGGAAGGGGACAACGCGGAGCCGGGGAAGACGCGACAGTGGATAACCACGCGGAGAGGAGTACGAGGGTTCACTGGTTCGGCTACTGTGTGAGGCTGCCATCGCCGCAGAATAACACACTACTGGAATCAACTTCTTTGCCGTCCGCCACGGCGGACGGCAATGGAACGGATGTCGGACGGCAAAGACCTTTGTCGTCCGTCAGCTGACGGCAACAGGTCCGGCTGAATGGGCTACGACAACGGCTTCTTTGCCGTCAGCTGGCGGACGGCAAAGATGAAACGATCTTTGTCGTCAACCAGCTGACGGCAATGGTCCTGGACGGCACACGTGACAACGTCCGGCCGTTAGGGGGCTAACGGTGAGCTTTGCCATCAGCTGGCGGACGACAAAGTAACCAAATAGGACAGCCCCAGGTTGAATAGGGAGCTGCCATGTGGCATCTTTGCCGTCCGCTGGCTGATGGCAAAATGCTTTGCCGTTCGCTGGCGGACGGCAAAGATTCTGTATAGCACTAGTTTTTCTGTTTTTTCTTAAATTCATTCAATTTGAACACACAATGCAAGTTTCAACACACAAATTTCACAAAAGAAATATCCAACACACAAGTTTCATCATATACACACATACATAACAAACACGTACATAGTTCCATCCATACATATTACAAAAGTTTCACATTGTTCATCCAACACTGTTATCCACCATCGATATAACAAGTTCCATCCATGCAAGTTCATCGATACAAAATAAAAGCAGAAAGGGAAAAGAAGCACTCCATCCATGCAAGCTTCCGTGAATTAAATGAGATCTACAAAATGGGAAACAAGAAAGTTAGAATAAGAAGAAGAACATGAAGAAGAAGAAAATGAAGAAGAAGAAGAAGAAGACTGGAATAAGAAGTAAACATATATATACTTAGGTAAAATGGAGCTAACCTAGCTAATTATGCCATCTTTGAGTGAACTAAGCATATTAGGTCATCTTGGTCATATTGGAGCTAACCTAGGTAAACTAGGTCATTTTGGAGGTAATTTAGGTAAACTTGGTCATTTTGGAGCTAACCTAGGTAAACTAGGTCATTTTGGAGATAACCTAGGTAAACTTTGGTCATTTTGGAGCTAACCTAGGTAAACTAGATCATTTTGGAGCTAACCTAGCTAAAATGGATCATATTGGAGCTAACCTAGGTAAACTAGGTCATTTTGGAGCTAACCTAGCTAAAATGGATCATATTGGAGCTAACCTAGGTAAACTTGATCATTTTGGAGCTAACCTAGCTCAAATGGATCATATTGGAGCTAACCTAGGTAAACTTGATCATTTTGGAGCTAACCTAGCTAAAATGGATCATATTGGAGCAAACCTAGGTAAACTTGGTCATTTTGGAGCTAACCTAGGTAAAGTAGGTCATTTTGGAGCTAACCTAGCTAAAATGGATCAAATTGGAGCTAACCTAGGTAAACTTGGTCATTTTGGAGCTAACGTAGCTCAAATGGATCATATTGAAGCTAACCTTGGTTAAATGGGTCATTTTGGAGCTAACTTAACTAATTATGCCATTTTTTAGTTAACTAAGCATAATTATGCCATTTTTTACACAAGTAAGCCAAGTGTATATGTCATTATTGAGCAAACCTAGGAAACTAAGCATATTATAGATAACTTAGCATATTAGAGCTAACTTATGTCATTTCGGAGGAAACAAAGCTAAGTATATATAGATCATTCTGGAGATCTGACATACCGGACATAGTTCACTTCTCATTCTTCTTCTCCTTCTACTTCCTCATCCTGATGCGCCAAGAGCGGCGAGGCGGTGGAGGCAGTGGGATGTACTCTTCTACCACAATTGGCATGGTCATGTCGCCCGGCTGTGGGATCGCCGGGGCCACCACGATCGCGAGGTCATTGTCAGGCACCACCACCATCGGGAGGGCACCTTTAGGCAGCACCATCGCTATGTCATCCTCAGCCACCACCATCTCTTGCCCATCGTCAGCCACCACTGCCGCTACGTCATTCTCAGCCACCACCATCTGTTGCCATCATCAGCCTACACCTCCTCATCCCCACCCTGCTCCTCCTCTTCCCCACTCCATTCCAGATCATCCTCGCTACTGCTTTTGTTGCAGCCAGAGTCGTTGCTGCTTTGGCTGTAGCCAGAGTCGCTGCTGCTGCTTCCATTGCCTGACCAAATGCAACAATGATCGTTAACAATCGATGTGAGACAAAGCAAAATATAGAGGAAGAAGAGACAGAACATACTGGCATCATCGTCGTCCTGGTAGCGCATGCGACACATAGTCGTGTTGAACTCCTTCATGGTGAGCATGGCGTCGCCGTCATACCTGAAGAGAAGGAAGTACCCGTGCCGCAGGTCGTAGGCACGGTAGAACTGCTCCCAGCCACGACACAGGTACATGTGGCCGTACCTGATCACCAACTCCACGTCCCAAAGCTTGCGAAGCCCGCTGCCGGCCTGTTGCAGCTTCACATTCTTTGGCCGATGGCCGTCCAGCATCGTCATAAAAGTGTCAGGCAGCCTATGCAGTTTGGGACAAGGAGTGAAGTAGCAAACAGGAGAGTTATCATAATGAGATAGGTGAAGGAGAGATCTCTCCTTTTATATACCTGCCTCTTGGAGGAAGTCTCAAGTATGATACTGAAGAACTCGGAAGCATCCAACTCGTACTCCGGTGTGGCAGAGCAGAGCCTGCGGTGACGGCCTCTCCCCATCTCTAATAAGCAGCAGAAGAGACCAATTAGTATCTAGAAGCATATCTATAAACATAGAGCCAAGTTTCTAGATATGAAAGAAAACTGAGAAAACAAAAGCAATGCATTTGTGCTCAACAACATCCACAACACTGTATTTTGACTGTTCTATGCACTGTATTTTGTGTTTGCCAAGCAGTTTGCGCTTACTACTACACTTATTCTTGTTCTTGGGCTCTTGGCTCAAGTAGTACTCTACTAACCGCTGCTTCTTGTAGAAGCTTTGGCATATTTCTTCTTTGCCTGTTCTTTCTATTACTAGCAGGGAACTTGATATTTAATCTAAGGCTACTTGTTGCATTTTTTGAGAATTCGAGCATTGTTACACAATGAGAGCACTTGTATATTTGTGGTACTCAACATTATCTGGTCCAGAAAACCATGTTATCTTTAAATAGTGGCAAAATATGCAGGATGGAGTAATCCTTAAATCGATAGAGACAAATACATACTTCTTATCTTGGATAGTAAATAGACCAATCCACATAACAGGAGATCATATTTGGCCATGATGTTAGCAATCCTGTAACTGAATCGACCATAGAAAACATTCATTCAAGAGAAATGTCCAATCTCGTGGCGTGGACAAAGTGCATAGACATATATGATGAACAATTATTGTGCATTCAATCATCCATGAACAACATCAATCTGTTCATGTTTTGGAAGTTGACATCTGAATCGGATGATTGCCACTTCCAAAAACGTCAGCTCAATTTATTGTTGCTTCTCAGGCCATACTGAACTGAGCAAGAATAGATGTGAACGAAGTAGGAGCGGAGTTCCCACACGTTTAGCCAAACTAAAGTGAACCTAAACTAAAGTACCTAAACTAAACCAAACCTAAAGTAAACCTAAAGTAAACTTAAAATACAGAAACAAAAATAGAAAAAAATACAAGAGGTCTCACCGCCGGGTGGAGGAGGGGGCGCCAGATGGGTGGGGCGGTCGCGATGGTGGAGGAGAGGGGCGCAGGGGCGGCAGGGTGGAGGAGGAGGCGCCGGAGCGGAGTGGCACCGCGGTGGTGGAGCAGAGGGGCGCTGGGGCCGCCGGGTGGAGGAGGGAGCGCCG